>NC_134579.1:68147500-68447500 GCF_037038515.1 Microtus pennsylvanicus
ACTTCCAATATCCAAAAGGATAACTATATGTTTTTCTTTGGGTTCACCTTATTTAGCTTCTTGCCTCTTTAAGCTGTGAATATTTTTTTTTTACCATTGATTAATAAAGAAACTGCTTTGCCATATGGCAGGGCAGAATAGAGTTAGGAAGGAAAACTAAACTGGATACAGGGAGCAGGAAGACAGAGTCAAGGAAATGCCATGTACCTGCCAAAGGAGAAAGACTTTCCAGTCAGCTACAGTCTTATGGTGATACACAGATTAATAGAAAGGGGTTAATTTAAGATATAAGAGCTAGGTAGGAATACACCTAAGCCATTAGCAAAGCAGTCTTGTAATTAATAATAGCTTCTGTTATAGACCTGCTCATTCAGGTCTGGGTGGCTGGGAATATAAAGGTGCAGTCTCTGGTTACAAATGGCACCTAATGTGGGGAAATGTGCATCCACATAAAGCCTAAGGAAACATTTAAAAAAAATGGGCTTCTGGACCCACAAAAGTGGGTGTCAATTGGAGCTTCTTGGTACCCACATATTTTCAGAAAGGCTCTGACTGTTAGTGGTAAATAGAGGCATAACTCCTTTAAGAGTAAACTTCCTTACTCAGCTCAGCATTAGCAGCAAAAACTGTATGGCTCATTTAAGAGACAACTTCTTGGTTTGTGCTGGTGGCATGAATGACTCTGGCTCTTTTGGAAGGTTCTGTTACTGAGCACTTGAATGAGGTTTATAGGCAGCATGCTACAAGTTACTTGGTGGAGGCATGGACAAACTGCTTCCAAGAGTTGGGGTGGTAAACATGGCTCACAGATCTAGCAGTAAATGTACCTCCACCATGTTGAAAGGCTGAGAGAGGCAGGGCCAGTACCAGTGCCACATCAGTCACACTACTTATCATTTTTAAAAAATGATCCTTGTCAGAAAAGAATTTCAAATACACAATGGACAGATTCAGACATGAAATGCCTCCAAATGAGTCACATTGTGTTTGAAAATGTATATAGGCTTAAGAAATAAGAAAATGGGCAGTTTTAGAAAAGAGTAGTTTTAAAAACATAAAGTCTTTAAAAAGACAGCAAAAGTATATAAAAGAGTACAAACAGTCATAGATTAAATGAGTAGAGATAATAAAAATATTAAAAAGGAATAGAGTAACAAAATATATGCATATTAAGCCATATAAGCCTTATAAAGATGGAAATACACAGAGAATCTGGATTATGTGTATTATTTCATTTTCTTTAAATATTTTGACTGCAGAAAGACATTGATTCTAGGGGCTGCTAAGCTAATCCAACATATATATTTAAAGGTATCTTGACTTCAAAATTTGAGTCTAAGGATATGTTACTTTGGAAAAGAAGTTCTGCTTTTGTTTCCACAGAAAATGAGAACTTGTGGATTCCTTCAAGGTTAATGTGGTTGGATGGAAAACCCTCCCCAAAAGTTTTCTATGAACCCTTAAAATACTTCACCCAACAAACAACAGAGAGCAGTTTGGAGAAAACCATGCCCAAATTCCAAAAATTATTGCTTATTAATGTTTGTTTTCTTAAGCTGGACTGATTATATATGATTAAATGCTCACAGTCAATCTTTTTCTAATGCATGAAACAATCCCACAATAGTTTGGAATTATTATTAAAAGGGTTATTTATTTGAGGGGAAAAGACTTACAGAACACCGTCCTACATGACCAAGAAAGGAGTCTAGTTGCCGGAACGGGAGTCCAAAGCAAGAGAAAGAGAGGGGAATGTATGATATAGAGATGAATGCTTTGCAGTGATATGGATCTTGGTCTATGGATACAAATGTAAGATCAACTTCATTATACTGTGTATATCTCTTTTTGTTCATGTTTAAGGTATTCTGTTTGTACAGCTCATTTAAAAATGAAATGTATAATTAAAGCAATGGAGTAATAGAGAGTCATCTTTAATAGTCAAACTTGTATCATGTTAGTTAAGTTTTCTAGATGTATAGAAATATATTTCAGATGGATAGGTATTCTTCAAACCCTTCAAAGGCCTGCAGAATATGGCATTTAAAAGGTTTTAAGAACTTAGACTTTTCTTGATAGTGAGTCATATCTGCTTCTGGCAGCACCAATTACTTCAGAGAGGTTGATGGGAATTGAAGAAACTTATTATGGAATTTTCCTTCAATGTGACAACACTAACCATTTAAGCAAGAAAATGCTCTTGCCTGGACTGCTTGATGGTTTGCTGTACAAACTGGACATGAAGGAGTCTCAGAAAAAAATGACTGATGAACTTGCCTAAAGAAGGTAATACAGTCCTTCGGGGATCCTGCTTTACGAAAGAGTCTGTCAGACATTCTATAGGACACATAAAAAAAGTAATTGACAAACTGACAATATAGGTGAAATAATCTTTCATATTTCCTACTTAATGGAAAAGTCTGTCAGATACTATGGACCTTATGAGGGATGCCTCAATGTTACAAGAAAACTTTGGGTGACTATCTAGGCAGTGAGATGTCTCTGTAAATTCTAGAGTTCTAGAAGTTGCTTGCGATATACTTTCTATTTTCTTAGGTAATATTATATTTTTCTGTAATCTTTGATGCAGTTGAAGACAGATAACTATAGTCATAGTTTCCATTAGTTATGAAAAAGATAAATTATATACGAACATTTATAAATTTAAATAGAACAAATATTGTGAGGGTGATTCTTGTTTGATACCAGTTTTGTTATATGTACTTTCTATATTAAAGTTAAAACCTTCCTTTTTATTTAAACAGAAATGGGGAGATGATGTGGGACTCACATCTATGTGCTGTGAATTTGTTTTATTACCAATTGTTAATAAAAAAAACTGATTGGGCCTATGGCAGGGCAGAATAGAGGTAGGCAGGAGAATTAAATTGAATGGAGGGAGAAAGAAAGAGGAGCTAGGGAGATGCCATATAGCTGCTGAAGAAGAAAGATGCTAAAACCTTTCTGGCAAGCCACAACCTCATGGCAATATGTAGATTAATAGAAATGGGTTAATTTAAGATGTAAGAGCTAGGTAGAAATACATCTAGGCCATTCACCAAGCAGTGTTGTAATTAATATAGTTTCTGTGTGATCATTCAAATCTGGGCAGTCAGGAAATGAAGGTTCTGTCTACAGTTACAACCTGCTCAAACAGAGAACAAGAAAATCATCTTTAGCTGACTTGTGTATGCCACACATTCCATATTTATAGTAATATATATATATAAATGCATATATATATATATGTTTGAAAGAATAATATAATTAAAGAATATATTAGGTACATATATATGAATGATACCTTTAAATATGTATATGTATATATGTACATATATATGAATGATACCTTTATATATTCTTTAAAAGTTTGGGTGTTTTCAGAAAAAAAAAACCTAGACATCAATAAAGGCAAGTAGCCCAGGAGATTCAGTCTCTCAGAATGTCTCTATTACAGTTTTCTCAAAATTCTGCATTTGGAACAACTTCAAAGCTGCTAGCTGAGATGGTCCAGTGTCACAAACTACTCCAACCAAGACTTCAGGTAAGCTCTATACTTTCCAATAACATAAAGACAAAACAAAAAATAATACAGCTAGCTCTCCCAGATCTTGACTATTATCCCAATTTTCTCAGGGTATCTAAAGATGCCTTTACCCCCAGGCAAAAGAAGCAGCCTAGAGAACACAATGCCCACATTCTCAAGAGGTAGGATGGATAGTTTTTGGTTGTTCAGTGAGTTACAAATGTTTGTCATCATTCAAGAAAATTAGTTACAAGTTATTGGTCATAGACAGAAAAAGTTGAACAAAGATTAGACTCCCGGATCTCTTTATAAAGGTATAGTATAGAAATGATTGGATAAAGGAGTGGATTGCCAAGTCTACTTTTGAACTATAAAAACAACTACTAGTCTCAAATATTTTATACTGGTATAGATTTTTGTACATAAATTTGATACAAATTTAAGGTTATTTTTGTTCTACTGAGTAAGAGTAAGAAATTTATGTAGCTCATTTAGCAATGCAATGCAAATTTATAGTCTTTGAAAACTATTGTTATAAACTATTTAGAATAGTTTAAAGATATGGGATAATAGTCATATATAACAATCCAACGTGTAGTTCTGTTAGGTATGTTTTCAATGTATTTTAGATAAACACAGAGATGTATTTTAGATATTAGGTGGTCTTCAAATATTTTAGACATCCACAGAAAATGACACTTTTTATAAAAATATTTTATAACAGTGAGACATGTCTACTCTTAGCAACATCAATTTACTTCAAAGAAGGATGATGGGCATCAAAGAACCTCTATATGAAGTTTGCTTTCTTTGTAGCAAAATTAACCACTGGGCAAAGAAACTGTTCTTGCCCTGACTTCTGACAGTATGCTGTACAGATTGGACAATTAGAACACAAATGAAAGTGACTGCCAAATTTTGTCAAGACAAGGTAGGACACTCCTTCAAAATTCATGCTTCATGGGAAAGTCTTTAAGATATTCTAGGCCTGTAGGCCAAAGATGGGTGTCCCAACATTGCAGGAACGTTGGGTTATTGTTCAGGCAGTCACTGGTTTCTGTCATTTCTACAGTTTTGAAAGTTGTTTGATCTGTACATTTTGTTTTACTCAGGTAATATTATACCCTTCTCAGGTCCTTGATGTGTTTGAGAACTTTATATTCATAGTTACAGTTTTCCTTGTCACCATTTAAAAAAGAAACTCACAAAAGAGGTGTAAAGTGTATAAAGTTGAGAGACATAAAAGCTTAAGTTGTTTATCTAAGATGTTTTAAGGTCTTAAAAAGATAGTTTTAGGATAGTAATACAAGTTATAATAGAAAATGGTTTAGGCATAAAACTTTAGACTTATGAAAATAGGATAGATAATAAAGAAACGTCTCCAAATTTGCAAAATAAAAATGTATGGGATATTATAAATGTAATTCTTACTTGATAATTGTTCTTGTTATATAGTTTTACTATATTAGAATTAAAACCTTTCCTTCTCATTTAGACAAATATGAAAATGTTCTGGGATATTTGTACTCTGTGTAAAGATGTATTGCTGTGATGGGTGTAACAAAAAGCTGATTGTCAAAAAATTAGGCAGAAGGTATAGGTCGAACTTCTGGAGAGAGAGAGAGAGAGAGAGAGAGAGAGAGAGAGAGAGAGAGAGAGAGAGAGAGAGAGAGAGAATGCTAAGAAGAAATGCAGAGTCGCAAGCCAGTTGCAGAAGATAGACACTATAGAGCTGAGGTAACAAGCCTCATGGAAGAAATGTAGGTTGAAAATATGGGTTAATTTAAGTTTTAAGAACTAGTTTGGAACAAATCTGAGCTAAAGCAAAGCTTTTATAATTAACAGTTTGTATCCATGTCATTACTTGCAGGCTGGCAGTTCTGATGAGAAAGGACTACTACATAAACTCCACAGGAACATGAATAAATATTTTAATCTGGAAGAAAGCAATCACAAGGCAACATGTGTTTTGAATCCTCACAGAGAACTAAAAAGCATAATCCTTCAATTGGTTCCACAACACATTGCCTACCAACTTCCCAAATTCGCTCCAACATACTATTCTTGTGAATATTTGGCTTTAGTTTTGCTTCATTCAGTTATGCACATAACCTATTATATGTTTTCTGGATTATTATATACTTATTATATGACTTGGGGGGGGCAGGTAGCTAGGTTGGTCTTTCTGCTTGAAGCTGATGCATTGAGCTTTCTAAACATAAACCTGATTCTACTCTTCCTTCCTGCTACTTTACTCATCAGAATCATAATAGGTAGCCAACACTGCACACAGAAAACTGAGAACTAGAAAATGAAATGTTCCTTTGAAAGATCAGAGCAAAGTTAAAACAATGCAGAAGCTCCCAGGACTGTTAGGAGAAAAACTACTATACTATTAGTATTCTTAGGAGAGAAAAGAGAAGCTGGTCTTGGCGGTACACAGTCACAATGCCACCACTCAAGGGGCTGAGGTAGAGGTTGTGAGAGTTGTAACCAATGCAATCTGGACTACATAGTAAGGCCCTTTCTCAAAAACCAAAAGCAAATACACAGACCAAAAGGAAGTAAGAGGAAGGCTTTATCAAAGTCTGGCATGGCACTGGACAATGAGAAATGGCCATCTTATGATACCGTAGCTGTCAGAAGATGAATACCCATTGCTGTACCCCATTGACTCAGGGCAGGGAGCCTAGAAACAGAGGAGCAAATGGGGATGGTTTATTGAAATAAAGCTCTTATCAGAAATCTGTAAGAGATTAAGGAGAGCCGAAAAGGAGGAAGGATGAAATTGGATAAGAATGACTCAGTAGAATTTGGGGTGCTTAATATAACTCCGTATAAAACTTTAGGGCTTGGGTGATACACAGAGAATTTTCAATTTGCAGAAGAGAGACCAGAGCTTCTATATCCTTTCTGCTATCCACTGGCTACAGAGTAACCCTTAGGAGAAGGAGGAATATGAATTCTCAAGCATCTCTGGTGAAATCCTTCCATTTTATGAGAACAGTCTGATAGAGAAAGAGACCAATACAAGCAACTGTCAAAGAAAATGTACACCAACCAAAGGCTGGCTGCACTATCCAGCCATCAGGATGGAACAGGTCTCAAGAACTTCTGCAATGCTGACAATCTGTACAACTCAGATGCATTTTCTTCTAGAATTAAGCTTTTCCCAGTTGGTCTGTGCTTCTTTACAACTGAGTTGGTCTCAATTCCTGGAGATGTTTGTGAGGGAGGCATTAGCAGAAAAAAAATTATAGCTTTCCCTGCTGCAGTTAGTCTCAGGCCTGCAAATGATACTCATCTTCTCTTTTATCCACAACTCCTGATTCCTCATACCTACAGATGGTCCAGATGGTTTGTCTGGAGCGGTAACTTAGATCTTTATTCCCAAGAAGCTTTATTTTCTACTTACCGTGTTTGTCCCAGACAATGATTACTATACTTTTTAATTTATAATTAAAGTCGGGCAGTACCAAGACATACCTGTGGTTCACCCGAAAACCAAAAATATTCTTCCAGACTCTAATTAAATAGCAGCGCCAGGTCACCTTAGATAATCTGACCAAATAACAATGTTCATATTAAAATATGTCAATATAAACCAAACTACCATTATAAATATTCTTTTCTGCTTGCAGGTCTATTAAAGGACTTAAAGGGTCAGGAATCAGTCATGTTTTTATATTTAGCAAAACTCTTGGTTTGTTCCTGCTTGCATCTCTGTTGCTATAATAAAATATTGACTAAAATCAGCCACATTCGGAGGAAAGAGTTGTTTGTCTTACCTTCCCTTATTGTACTCCATTGTCGAAGACCAACTTCATACGAAGGTTATATGTTCCAGGGTAGGAACATGAGGATTACAATTATTAAGCAGAAGGAAGAGAGATATAAGAGAAATAAGAGACAGAAACACAGAACAACATTGAGAGGGACATTCCTTAAATACTGAATCTGTCCGTGTTTATTTTTCCCAGGTTTATATACTTCACTCCAAAAGGGGAGGAGTCAGGCAACAGACTTCATTAACATGATATATGGAATAGACTTGATTTCTCTGCCCTGTTTTCCTAGTGGAGCAGATCTACCTCTATACTCAAAATATTAATTATCCACACCTTAAGTCAGAATCTCTTGTTTGTGGCCACATCTGTTGTCAACAACTTTGAAAGAGCAAAAATAAGTTCAAACTCTCTGACCTCCAGTCAAGGTGGAACAGGCTCACTTCTGGGAGCCCTCACACATTATCACTCAGGGCAGAAAGTGGAGGTGAAGTAGAGCCAGGACACGGAGGAAAGCTACTTACAGGCTTGCTCTTCGTGCCTGCTGAGCTTGCTTTCTTACACAACCCAAGACCACCTATACAGGGGCGGGACTTTGCATAACAGCCATTAATCAAGAAAATGCTTCACAGACATATCCAAAGGCCAATCTGAGGGACCGAGGTTCCCTCTTCCCAGATGACTCTATATTGTGTCAAATTGCCAAACCCTAACCATGGTCCCAGAAGCAAACTAGCCCTCCCAGAGAAATAGGTCCCCCTGGACTCACAGGATCAAAGATAAAGAAAAAGAAGTACTGAATGTTCATATCTAGCCCCTAGGTGGTATTGAAATGCAGTTATGATTTCCCCCATCTTTTCATTTCTGAATTGACAAATCTATCTGTTGTGGAACCAACACTATATAACAGACCTTGATGTCTTAGTTAGGATTTCTATTGCTGTGAAGAAACACCTTTATCATGACAAGTCTGATAAAGGAAAACATTTCATTAAGGTGGTGACTTACCATTTCAGAGGTTTAGTCCATTATCATCATGGCAGGAAGCCTGGTGGCTCAGAGTATGCTGCCATGCAGACATGGTGCTAGAGAATTCTACATCTTGATCCAAAGGCAACAGGAAGTGAATTGAGACACTGGGTGTGGCTTGAGCATGTATGAGACCTCAAAGCCCTACCCTACAATGACACACTTTTCTAACAAGACCACACTTCCTAATAGTGCCACTCCCTTTGGGGGACATTTTCTTTCAAACTGCCACACTTGATTTAGGTTGAATGCCCTGCTTCCTGAGGGACAGGGACCTCATTTCATGCTGTCCTTTCTAAATTAAAGCTGCACACTACTACCTTTAAGAGAAGATAACTGTTCTCATCATGGTGGAGTGGGAAACAGGCAGTGATGCTGGGCTGCTACCAGGTCCAAATCTTCCAAAGTCTTCCGCTAGTGTTCCACTTCCACCATCTATGGCTATCTCCCCCCAAATTCTACAGCTTCCCCAAATAGTTGCATCTGTGGGAAGCAAACATTCAAACATGGAGACTACTTCAAATTCCGGCTGTATCACTGATTAATTAGGATCTCTAATTATCAAATGTAAAATTACAGAATCAGGAATTCGTCATTTCCAATTAAGTTGGCTGCCTTCCAGGCCTAAGTCAAAGTTAGATAGGAACAAGAAACTCTGAGGCACTGTTGCCTAGAAGAATGACAGGAGATCATTATTATGGACTGTTCTTAAACCTAGATGAAGGATTGGAAAGTTTCTACTACAAAAAAAATAATCAGCATTGGCAGTAACAAGTTAAAATGGGTGTAGACATTACAAACGCAAGCTTGTGTTGTGTATTACTTGCTGTCCCATCAATATGCTTACATTTTCTGTCAGTCATCAGTTGAACACCATTCTGATTACCAGGATGCAATCTCACACTAGCTTGTTCAGGATGGGAAACTTCCCTTCCTGCATACCAATGCTGCATATAGCATCTGCATGTGATGTGGCGTTCAGGATGGGAAACTTTTCTTCCTGCATGCCAGTACTGTATACAACACCTGCATGTGACGTGAGAGCTTGTATTTGGTTATCATACCTGCTGGCCAGATATCAGGGCTTGCATTCATGTAACTTATGTCTGTTAGGGTCTGAGGGAAGCTCCCAAAGAAGACCAACAGCCACATATGCAATAACAAGAGTGCTTCATTAATTCCAATATAGGTTGGCACTTGACAACCCCCAAAGAAGGTCACAAGCTTCTTTAAAGTGGAGTTTGGGGAATTCCAGAGAGGAAGGATTAATCTGAGACTGATTGGTAGAGGAAAGATTAGTATGGGGGGCTGATTGGTGGAGGAAAGATTAGTATGGGGGGGGCTGATTGGTGGAAGGGCTTAGTGGTAGGGACCTTGCAGCAGCAAGGTAGAGAAAGCTATCTTTAGCCTGAAGAAGGCTGGGGGCCACCTGCTGAGCTAGTATAAAGACTTTGGGAGGGGGTGCCTGCTGCTCATCATAAGTTTTGGTTTTCATGAGCTCTGTCCCATTCTAGGGAAGTGACACTAAGGTCTGGTCTCTGACAGGGCTCGGGTCTGCTGCCCCTCCTTTCAGCCTTTTCAATATCCTAACTGATAATGGCTCCACATTATAACTGCAGCAATGCTGCCATTTGGATGTGTCCAAGAGAAACCCTATTGTCTTTCATTAAAGGAAAAGGTGGTTATTCCTTATGAGGAAATAAAATCACCTGCCATGGCTGCAAGCATTCAGTTAGAACAAATTAACCCCTGAATTTATAAAGAAAGAAAGAAAAAAATCTCCTTACGGTGTTTGCTATTATGCCTGAAACTACAAAGATTAAATTTGATTATGGTTCTTGATAAATTTTTAACCAGGCTAAATAGGCTTTAAAATTGTGTATAATGTGCACATTATATGTACTTTTGTATGCTAGGGAGATTAAATATATGTATATATTTGGTTTTTCAAGACAGGGATTCCCTGCAGCTTTGGAGCCTGTCCTGGAACTAGCTCTTGGAGACCAGGCTGGCCTTGAACTCACAAAGATCTACCTGACTCTGCCTCCCAAGGGCTGGGATTAAAGGCATTCACCACCACCGCCCAGATGAGAATTAGATATTTTGAACCATTTGTTCTCATTACAAATGAATGACCCTGGCAAAAGCTGTGTCTACTCTCTATGTCCCATCACCACCTTTAACAGGGCTTGCTTGGGTGGGGCTCTTTTTTTACGTCAGTTCATTCTGGGCTCACAACAGCATACTGAGGTGGACAGAGCCCAGAGGTTGTTTTTTGTTTGTTTGTTTGTTTGTTTGTTTGTTTGTTTTTACTTCCTCTATTATCTCTTCCTCTACTAGATCTTCAAAAGAGTGTGAGACCTTGCTAGAGAGATGGGAGTCTGAGACACTTGTAATCCAATTCTCCTAATCCTGCTGGGCCCGCTTAATGGTTATGTAAGATGTATCTCTTGGTTTTGTAATGACTGTGGCAGGCTGCCGAATTTATGATTCAGTTCATAAGCTTGTCCCCAGGTCAGGGTAAGCAGTTTTCTTCATGTTTGCTCCATGTGTCTTGTTTCCTTTCCATGGCTAGAATCTGTCTGGTGCCTGTGTTTTGAGCGTTCTCCCATGCTCGTGCATGCTTCTAATGGCATGGATGCTTTCAAACTCTTCTGATGGGGTTTTCCAGAGATTCTACATCACAGGACACCTTTACCTCATGGAAATAATCCTTGTGCCACTATAGGAAGTGTGAGGTCACATGAGCCACATGGCTGGACAGTGTGTACTAGGCATAGATAGCCCAACATACCCTTTCTTGCTCTGGCCCCTACTGAAATGTAGAAGCTGTCCACATCACAGGCTAAATACTTCAGTCCTGTATTCCCACATGTGGTATTTGCTGCAATTACTTCCTTTCAATTGGTTTGAGATGCAACATGCAACAGCTTTACGCTTTAGTTTGGAAGGCTTTCCCCTGTGTGAACAAGACCACCCAATACCCACAGGCATCATAGATGTTACAAGGTGCTAAGTCTATGGGAGGCTTATTGGCTGTTCTCTGAAGCTCATGTGTCTTATCCTGACATCCAGTTTTCCTTTGTGAGCTGTAAATTAAACTTCTTTGAAGTCCTGCTAGTCTCACAGTTAAGTTTAGATGGGGCTATTCCCTAGCTGATAGGATCTCTGTGTGCACAGGATGAGAATCACTTCAAAGGTTGTCTGGGAGGACCTTTCAGCACCCCAGTTTTCAATGAATAATTAGTTATCTTCTCTAGGGAATGTCCCAAAAGTTCCTCACAATAGCTACTCAGCTCCACATTCCTTAATTTTACTATCACCTCTGTAGTATTTACCAAGGAAACAGCTATTAGCATCCCCTTATCTCAGGGATGGCATCTTAATTGCCACACAGCCAGGACATCACGAAATACAAAATTAGAATTTTAGCATCTGTTCCATAGTGCGTTTCTGACAACCATCCTAAATTGAGTTGTTTTAGTACTGAAGTCCACAACAGCGTGTTTTCGGCAATTTATTTATACCTATCAAAATGAGCCTTTAAAACAGAAATGAAGACAAGACAGAACAAAGCACCAGGCTAGGCAAAGGTGAAGTTAGTAGGAAACTGAGTTCCAGGGTGCGGCTGTGAAAGTCCTGCCGGTCAGCTGTCCTGTGGTCACACCGCCTGTGCACGAAGGCTGACCTGTTACAGGTCTACAGTGTTCTGAGCGCAGACTGTCTCATTTAGGATACAGAACAGTTCTCAATGTCTTAACATTGAAGGGTTTCTTTGCTTGCTTGTTTGTCTTCCTAGCAGCTAACATCTGCAGCATCTAGGGAATGGGTGTATCCTCCCAACCGAAGAAGGACGGGTGGGGAGTGCTGCCTCGGTTAGGGGTTCTCCTATTGTGGTGAACGCCATGACTAAAAGCGACTGAGGGAAGAAAGAGGCTATTTTGTGTTATAATTCCAGAAGGCGGGACAGAATCTGGAGGCAGAGAGGGCAGCAGACACCATGGAGGAGTGCTGCTTGTTGACTTCCCTTTCCTGCTTGCTCAGCCCACTTTCTTTTTGCCTTTGTTTGTTTTAATTTTTATTTATTTTTCTTCCATGCAACACATCCGTATCGCAGACTCCCTTCCCTCCACTCTTCCCATTTGTCCCTCCCCCCACTTCTCCAGATCTCCCTGCCCCATCTCCCCTCCCCCATCCAAGAAAAGAGCAGGCTTCCCAGGATCATCAAACAAGCATGGCACAAGATACCTTAAGACCAGGCCCAAACCCTTACATCAAGGTTGAACTAAAAAACCCAACAGGAGAAAAAAGGGTCCCAGGAACAGCCAAAAGCATCAGAGACATTCCCAACTCCCACTGTTAGAAGTCCCTCCAAAACACTAAGCCAACACCCATAGCATATATGCAGAGTATCTAGGGCAGACCCATGCAGGCTCCTCAATTCCACCTGCCCAGGAGAGGCGCTACTCCTCCTCAAGTAACTGGACCCACCTACAACAATCATTATTAAACAAATTTACTACACACACACACACAAGTCAGGTGTCCTGCTTGTCACTTTCTGTCTTATTTCCTTGAGACATGGTTACTCACTGAACCTGTAATGAGGTTGGGGTTCAACTCGACACAAGCTAACATCACTGGAGAGGAGAGCACCTCAGCTGAGAAAATGGCTTCATAAGATCAGACTGCAGGCAAGCCAGTAGATCATTTTCTTAATTAGCAATTGAAGGGAAAGGGCCCACCCCATTGTGGGTGGTACCATCCTTGGGCTGGTGGTTCTGGGTTCTTTAAGAAAGCAGGGTAAGCAAGTCAAGTTGGGCAAACCAGTAAGCAGCACCCCTCCATGGTCTCTGCATCAGCTCCTGCCTCCAGGTTCATGCCCTACTTGATTGAATTCCTGTCCTAATTTCCTACAGTGATGAACAGTGCTGTAGAAGTACGAGTCAATAAACTATTTCCTCCCTAAGTGGCTTTGGTCGTAATGTTTCATCACAGCAATAGAAACCCTAATTAGGACCACTGGTTCTCACCAAGCCCCATGGATCCTCCTGTCTCTGCCCTCCTCCCAGAGCTGGGTTGTCGGGTGTAGAGTATCTGTGATGGTTTGAATAAAAACAGCCCCCATAGCTTCACAGGAAGTAGCTCTATTTGAAAGGATTTGGACCTGTAGCCTTGTTGGAGGAAGCATGTTACTGGGGTTAGACTTTGAAATTTCTAGGGCCCAAGCCAAGACGAGAGGCTTTCTCTCTTCCTGTTGTCTGAAGATTTGGATGTAGAACTCTCAGCTCCTTCTCCAGCATCATGTCTGCCTGACTGCTGCCTTGCTATCCGCCCAGAGCATAATGGACTGAACCTCTGAAACTGCAAGCAAGCCCCTATGAAAGTATTATGAACACTTTCCTTCATAAGTGTTGCTCAGATCGTGATGTCTCTTCAAAACAGTAGAACTTTGACGAAGACGGTACAAAGACAAATGGCGTCCTGGATAGATACCATTTATGTCTACATATATGTTATGTAGACATATACATTTTAGTTCTTGTGACAATGTCTCAATTATACCCAGAGACCTTTGACAGTAAGGATGTATTTATTAACATTAAAGTATTTTAAGGTATCTATCATAGCTTATTTGTTAAAAAATTTAGCATGATACTGGCCCAGTGGATTTCTTTTATTTTGATGGTTTAGATTAGTTATCCTGAAACTTGCTGGGTAGGCCAGGGTGGCCTCTAACTCCCAGATATCCCTCTGCGTCTGTCTCTCAAGTGCTGGAACTGAAGGCACAAGCCACCATACCTGACATAACCCAAGGATTTTTAAGAATAGTTTTCTCTTTTTTGTTTGATTTGGGGGTTTGGGGATTTTTTTTGTTTGTTTGTTTTTCAAGACAGGGTTTCTCTGTGAAATCGTCCTGGCTGTCCTAGAACTCACTCTGTAGACCAGGCTGGCCTCAAATTTATAGAGATCCACTTGTCTCTGCCTCCCAAGTGCTGGGATTAAAGGTGTGTGGGATTAAAGGTACACACCACCACCATCCAGCTAGAATAGGTTTCTCCAAGTGAATATCCTTTAAGATAAGTCTAGATCTGAACAACGTCCCTTCTCAGAGTTCCTGGACCAGTGCTCCTGTCATTAAACAGCCTCCTTTTTTCCTCACACACTGGAGGGAAAACCCCTTTCTAACTCACTCTTCGGGATGGCCTTCAGAGCTATTGCGTAACACCCAGCTGGCATCACACACAGGAGGTCTCATCTGTTCGCCATCCTCATCAGGTACAAAGGTTGATTTGCTTGCCATCCTGTAGGTTTTCTCAGGCTGGCGGCTCTTCCCACAACACCTATATTCTCCTTTAAACCATCTGACTAAAACAAGGCAGGGAGATAGAACACTGTTTCAACATGTTCAGGATTAATAATATTCCAATCCAACTGGAAATACAAGCATTCCTTCAGTAGTTTTGTGTGTGTGTGTGTGTCTGTGTGTGTTGAAATCTCTCTCTCTCTCTTTCTCTCTCTCTCTGTATGTGTGTGTATGTGTGTGTTGAAACATCTGTCTGTGTGTGTGATTCAGAAGAGCAAACCTCAGGAGGAACCACTTCTTGGTTTCCACTATGTGAGTTATTGGAACTCAACTCGGATCCTTAGTCTTGGTGGATATGACCTGGCCAGCAGTCTCTCTGGTTGATCTCTATCAGACTGGATCTTTCTAGTGAGCTCTATAACCATTGCTGGCTCATTTTCCTATTTTTACCCAAACTCATGACTGTGTCCAGTCACAGGGTATCTTGGATCATCTCTTTTTAGTGTTCTAGGACACAGTGTCTTGTTTTATCTTCAAGAAATATGGAATACTTCTCAGTTGCCTGGTGTTGTTTTGCAACCTTATCTTTTCTGCTATCTTAAGTCAGAAAGAAAATATTTATGAGTTGGGCTATAGAAAACATTTAATCTCATCTTCTAAGTAGATAAAAATATTACAATCTGAGATCCCACAGATGACTAAGATACCATGCAATGAAGAAGACAGTTTTTCTAATAAGAATTTTTCCTATTTGTCCATTTATTGCAAGCTGTAACTTCAGACACAGGTAATGTCTCTCTCATGCATTCATGATACATAGAACTAAAAGCTTATGGTCTAAGCACATAGCATCTGGCACATTAAGGGCAAGTGATTGATATCTTATTTTTTAATTAGTGATTTATATTATTTCACTACTACTAATCAGAATTATACAGAAGCACAATATCTGTAGTGTATTTACGTAGCTTCTATTTTTTTAAGTGTAGATTCTGTCTTAAAGGAAATCATTGTACATTGTAAAGTATTGAGTCATTATGGCAGATAGAATAATAAACTCTCTTGCCTAAAAATGCTCACATCCAAATGCCTCACACTGGGGAATAAATTATGCTACATGGGGGAAAGTAGGGAGCTAAGGTTGCAGGTAGAATCAAAGTTTCTTGTCAATTACCTCGGGATTTCTATATATAGCAAACTCAGTGCTATATAACAAACTCAGTGCTCTGTAGTCGTTATAGGAGAAAGGGCCAATGTGGTCCAAGAGGAGAAGCTCAATATACAATCTATACCTGTAAGAAAACTTTAGCCAGGACGGTGGTGGCACACACCTTTAATCACAGCACTTGGGAGGCAGGGGCAGGCAGATCTCTGGGAGTTCAAAATCTACAAGAGGTCTACAAGAGCTAGTTCCAGGACAGGGTCCAAAGCTACAGAGAGACCGTGTCTAAAAAAAAAAAAAAGGAAGAAAGAAAGAAATTTAAGAAACTGAGGTAGTTTCATGGCAGCCTTGACACCAAGCTGCTGAACCAGAGAATGCACAAAGCTTCTAGAATCTAGCATGAAAAAACAAAACAAAACAAAAAGTTCCAGCAAAGCACACACCCAATGAGACACATTTAGAGTTTTGAGAATCACATTTAAAACAGTAAATGTATTGTTATTTCTTTATTATGCATTGTAATATGTATATTGTTTTAAATTATTAAATTAGTGGTTGTTACAGCACCCACAGAAAGCTATTGAGCTTTTTTGGCTATTATTTTTTTCTTTTTTGTTTGTTATTTTGTTTGTTTATCTGTTTGTTTGTGATAGGGTTTCTCTGTGTACCCCGGACTATCCTGGAACACACATTGTAGACAATTTGTTCTTGAACTTACAGAGATTTGCCTTCCTCTGCCTCTAGGGTGCTAGGATTAAAGGTGTGCCTCACCACGCCTGCCTGGTGAGCTTATATCTAGAAATATAAACAGAGTGTTTCAAAAGACATAAAGATCACATAGTTGGTAAAACACAAGTCATAACTCTGATTGGTACTACACACAACACCAGCATCTGTGAAGATAAACTGCTCTGTGTTTTTGTCCTCATGTCCTGGGTGTAGGTGAAGCTAGGTAGGACCCTTGCAATGTGGCAGGTGAAATGGAGGAACTTTATTTTTTTTCATTGACTAATACACACACACACATAATTTGACTAATATTTATCACATTGGCTAGCACAGCCCGGATCATAATGAAATATTTTTCCCAGTGACCTGTCAAAGATTCACAAGGTAACGCTGAACTGAATCAGAGACAAAACTCTGCCTGACCTAAGAACTGGAACTGTGTCCAGTCAACATTTAATGAAGCTGTGGGAATAAGGCATGGGTACCATCAATGCACACAGCTGAGGAAGAGAGCTGCCACCAGAAGATCACGCTTTGCAGCTGACTTCCTCCATTCAGGCTCTGCTGCAGTGAGGGCAGGTGATTTCAGCCGAAGACTACTCTCAGCGGAACTGGCCCTGACCCAAGACATGGATGTCATCACGGGTCATACGGACAGCAATGCCTGTTCACTCTAGTCTGGGGAACTTGTGTAACCATTCTGTTCTTTGGGACAGGACTTTCCCTCTTGAGCCAGATTCCTAGTCCAGATGAAGACCTTCTGCTTGTTTCTTATAACTTTTAAGTCAAAAACAGTCCTAAACTTCAGTCTTAAAACAGTCTTGAAACCTCAGTTCAAGCAGTCCCTTGAACATATACAGTAATTGGGAATAATCTCTGGAATCTGTTGTTCCTTACAAACCCTCCACACCTTATATTATTGTCCTTTTTAATACAGTGTATCAGAGCTTCATCTCACTGGGTAAAATAATGTATATATAAAGAAAATAATATATAATATATTATAATTCGCCTCTAAATGTATATAATATAATTACACATATTTTATGTAATATTTAATGTAATTCCCTTCTAAAGTCCCAGAGGAAGAAGCATAGATGAGACTGATCTGCAAATCCGAAAGCTTCAGCATTACTTTACCTCTATCTCCGAAACGTTATAGCAGAAAGAGGGAACGAAAGCCATGGTTTTCTTCCAGTGCTCTACTCTGAAGTGATGTTGTGCTGGCACCTTATATGGGTACACAATATTAACCAGCATTTTCAAAATGACCAGTGTTGGCTCAGAATAATCACCCAAAGTCAAGCAAATGAAGAGACCACTCATCTTTAAATTGTTTTAATTTTTTCTGCAAAACCCAGACTCTCTTTGGGATACAGAATAATTTTCTTTCACTTATGCATTTCCAATGTTTCCGAATTCTCATAATTAAGGCCTGCAATTCTTTCTACATCAGTTCATCCCTCTGGCCACACATTACCATAGCTGCCCAAAACATAAAGAGCCCTATTTTCCACTGTGATGTTTTCCTATTTTCCCATTGACTTATAGCTTAGGGACTCAGCTTGTAGAATAATCGTGGAGGAGGGGCATGGAAAATAAGCTTCTGCTTTGAGCCTTGTGGAGTAAGCCGAACTAAGCCATCTGCTTAGGAAGCCACTCCAGCTGAATGAGGATGCCATCCCTGTTCTTTAACAGGTTACGTGACATCAAATCCTTCACTTAACGTTAGATGCAGTTTCCTTATTGGCAATGACAGCTCCCCAAACCAGTGGCTTCTTTGTGTACTGAGCAAGCTCGTAGAACCTAACAATTCCGTATTCACTGAGTACTGTCATGGTTAACTTTTTGTGTCCACATGGTCAGGCTATGGTGACTTGCTATTTGATCAACACCTGCCCAGATACGGATGTCAAAGGTTTGTTTACGTATGGGTAACATTTAAATCAGTAGAGTTGAGTAAGCTCATCACACTTAAAGGTGTGATGGGACTCATCCAATAAGGTAATGGCTTTGATACATCCAAAAGGGGGGGATTCTGTTCTGAATTGAGAGATCAGTACTCTCCCAGGATTTCCAATCTCTCTCTCATTCTCTCTCTCCTTAATAATCACAAATACCATGTCTACACCCTAGCCACTTGCTTTTCTAAAGTGTATTGACTAATGTAGATGGTCTTGCGCCATGAGACACAAAGTAAAATATCACAGCAGAGGTACCCTTGATTCTGTGAACAAATTAAAGAGATTTGGTACCTCCTGAGTTAAAAGAAATTTTCCCCATGTAACACACACAAGGGACAGAGATTGCGGACCTTCACCAACTTGCTTCCAACTAAGTAGTTATGGTTAAAACAGGTTTTGCAACTGGAATCCAAACTTTCCTCCTCTGTTTCGCTGAAGGGAGATCTACTAGGTCAAGAATAGAGGAGAAAGTCTAAGAAAAGGCTTAATACTTGGATGACAGCGTTGCATATATTTGGCCATGAAACTCACACACGAAGGACTGTGAGTTCTTCCCCTTTGATGACCTCATTGATCATATTTAACATTTTAGGGATCTTGGGAATAATATTTCAGATTCTTATTCTAGTCACAGAAAGTACACAGAACTCAGAGAAGAAAACGGCACAATGCCTAGAGGGGATTAGAAACTTCATCTCTTGCCATAGCCTCATCTCTGTTGCCATTTCTGTTTCTGGGCACAGGCTGGTATATTCCTGATAAGAGAACTGCAAAAATGTTTCTATCTAACTGTCTATCTATCTATCTATCTATCTATCTATCTATCTATCTATCTATCATCTATCTATCTATCTATTATCTATCAATCTTTGATGTGTGTGAATTTTTGTAGATAAAACTGAGAACCACAGACATATGTTTTTATCTATCTTCCATCTATTGTTTATCTATCATCTATTTATCTATTTCATTTGTCATCTATCTCTTATCTGTCTATCTGTCTGTCTGTCTGTCTATCCATCTATCCAGTGTGCAATATGTGTATTTGTATAGGTGCAATTGTACCACGGTCAGGACATGGAGGTCAGAGGACAACATGAGGCAGGTCTCTTCTTCCACCCTGTGGATCTAGGGAATCAAACTTGATCATCAGACTTGTCAGCAAACACCTTTATGCTGAGCCATCTACAGGCCTGAGAGCTGCATATTTTATCATCACGACGACTGTATCATTAAATGGGACTTTAATAGAGTCAAGGCAAGAGAGGATTTTCCTGAACAATCATGAGGACCATTTGCAAATGACAGGGTGAGACAGTGTAAGGAATCTGATCTGTGTAACTGCCATTTCATATTTACTTCTCATATGGTAGGTAATGTGCTTAGACTGGTTCTTTTATATCCACCACAACCCTAGACTTTGATTCATTTAAAAGAGAGCAAGGATGTTGTATGAACTTCTCAAGTTCCTCTATTAATAGGTGTATCAGGGTTCACGAAGTTGGTGTTATAAAAACATTTTTGAAATTAAAATATAATTAGATCACTCCCCTTTTCCCTTTCTTCCACTAGCCCCCTTTCATTAATCACCTCCCCTCTTGTGGGAACAAGAAATTGTGGGGCCTAGTTGCAATTCTTCTATCTACAAAGCAACTTCTGAACCTAACGCTCAGAGAGCATTGCAGAAGAGGAAGCAGAAAAACTGTGAAAGCCAGAGGGATGGGATGTCCACTGTGAAACTGCACCTCCTATAAATGCCAAGGAAGCTTTAGCCATGAAGTCTCAACAACATGACTGCCTAAACAAGACCTACCTGAGCAAAGACTGTACCGGCAAACAGGTTAACATGGAATGGGGAAAGTCCGTGGGGGTTCCCACCCTGGTCAAAGAACGACAGGCAACTGAGGAATTCAGAGAGTGGCAGAAAACAGTGTTCCCAGTAAAGTTTCCTCCAATTGGCTGTCCAATACCACGTGGTCAAATACGTTATACACACATTTAACTGTACATCAAAAGCAGCTGACACTTTTAATTGCAACCCCCTCCTCCCTTCTCAAAAGCTACATGCAGTTTCAAAAGTCCATTTTAAGGTGTTGTGAGACATGGACGACCAACAGTTTAGAGTGTTAGTAACCTCCATATTCTCCCACCGGAATTCATACTATACTTTTGTATTTGAACTCTGATCATTTTTGACACAGCTGATTCTTCAGTGTTGTGTCCATCCCTTCTGCCTTTACTCCCCAAACCATCTGAAGTCAGCCTGAACACACAGCATCCCTAAGTGGATGTTTGGCATCCTAAATGCTTTCGTCCTCGTCATCATTCATGTCTGAGAATCTGACACTGTCCCTGGGGACTAACTGTCTTACTTTGTCAGTGTTCTCTTCTGCATGGTTGGTCTCTTGCTTCCATCTCTATGTGTGTCTCTTCTGCTGGTTTTCAGGGTCACCACTGAGCCCACACATCAGTCATCTAAGGCTGTGGAGTCCCTGGTGGGCTCTTTGCTGATCATACATCTCCCTTCTCAGCAGCACCAACAACCCTCTACTTTGGGACTCAGGACACTCTAGAAATAGCTTCCTTGGAGAGCAACAGATACTAGGAGGGGACTACCATGGAGTGGGATATCTCTCACTGCCTGGACCAAAAAGCACAAAATGGGGGTGTATAGGGAAAAGTCACTTATGCTCGGTGCACTTGGTGCTGTGGAAAAATATAGGGAAGTGGCTCAAACCTGTGCTCCAGAGCAGAGTTGTGGTATGGGGTGCCAGCACTGCTTGTTACCAAATGTGATTCTTGGGTAAGCAACGTGACCTCTGACCCTGTTCCCTTCATAGGGGGGTTAGGTAGCACTGAAGAGATGGAGCTTAGCACTTGACAAGGATGTACAACTCACAAGTGTATGCTATAGACGGGTGACCTCTGCAAGGTCAGCCCCCACTAATATTGATTGCAAAACTGAGGCAGAGAAAACAGGATAATTTACAGGCATTGGCAGGCTTCCCATATGCCTGCCCCCAGGATTTTCACCGCACCACTGGAAGCCTTTCCAGAATCTTTGGGATCATGTCATTGCCTTTATTATCTATGCTTCATATGTGAAAAATCTGATGTCTGTGGGTTGCTTTTCTACTCCAATTAATGGATTTAAGTTGAGCTATTATGTCATCTGTTTCTGCTCTGAGGCTAGGGACAGAAAATTAAACAGGATTAGGCCGTCGAGCTGAGCACGGAGCAGTGGAGTGGGAAGCTCACCACAGCCTTCCAAACACAGTTGTGGGCAGCGAAATAATCAGTCTCACACAGACCTGGATTAAAAACAAAACAAAACAGAACAGAGCCCTTGCCCCCAATTCCCCGTCAATTGCAGTTTGATAGAAATAGGTCCAGATGCAGGTTTAAACAGATCAAGCCCAAATGCATTAGATGAATTCAAATCTTATTTTTTTAGTGACTCTAAAAAATGGCAGCAGAAATTGATTGGAACCTGTGACTCACACAGCGGGGGTCTTTGGGGATTATCTGCAACATGACTGACATTGTACCTGCCCTGCAGACAGCAGCCACGAGAACATTCGTCTGAACTCTTGGAGCAGTACAGCCTGCAGACCCAGGGCAGGCTGGCACAGCCCCAACACAGCCTTGCCTACGGAGCTTACTTAGAGATCCTTTGCATTCTGGAAAAGCTGGGAGAAAGACAGCACCTATTTTAATCTTACTATCTCCCAATTAAGTTCCGTTGTCATTTCTACTCCCTAAGTCCCTGAGCACACCAGGTCTTTGTCCCCAAGCACTGAAAAAGTAGACCTGAAAAGAAGACAGCCAGCTGGGAGTGAGAATGCCAGGGCTTTTTACGTTTGTTCTATGTCTACCAGTCCTTCCTTGTATCAAGCTTGTAGTTTCCTTAGCATACATGGGTATCCCTGTTTCTTTTTCATATGCTTATTTCTACCTTCAAGTCCCCTGTTTTTACTAAAATCCTACAGCTTCTCTTCCAGCTGTACTCACACCACATACCAAATAACAGTTGAGAAACCATTTTAATTCTTCTCAACCACAACGTGGGCTTCTGACTAACAACACATAAGAAAGCCTTGGCGAACCAGAGAGGGGTGCTGGAGGCTGCCTACATCAAAGCCTGGGAAGGTGGTATAGCCCTTGCTGCATGTCTGGAAGCAGAGCCCAGGCTCTGCTTCCTCCTTCACCTGGGAGAGACTATTTGGGTAAATTTGCTGAATTCCATCTGATAACTTGTCCCTAGCCAGACACCTCAGATAAGAAGTTGCTATGCTAAGCAAAATGCTTTAAGGAAAAGAGGTGTGTGTGTGTGTGTGTGTGTGTGTGTGTGTGTGTGTGTGTGTGTGTGTGTGTTGGGTGAGAGAAGAGTGGATAGCATTTTCAAAAGGAAGATAAACACTCAAAAGATATATATAGATATATATAATATATCCTTCAACTGAATATGTATGTATGTAGTGGGAAGTGCACAGAACTGGGAACTAAGTCCTGAATATGCTAGAAACTTGCCGTGTGACACTCTCTGGGTAGCATTTCCCTGATTTATAAAGTGTCGAGATCCCCGAGGCCTCTGGGAGAAGTGGGAGAAATCTAATGGAATGATCTTGACGAGCAGAAGGGAAGAGAGAGTCCCCAAAGAATAAAGAAGGTAATCAAACAAGAGGAAAGGTACGGGGGTTCGCAGTAGGGGAGCTCCGAGTTAGAAGTGTTCCTGAATAGCACACTGAGAAGATATTAAAAATGAAAACCGATTCCTGGCTCTCTTCAGCTTTCATCTTTATGCATTTTTTTCAGTATTTACACAGACACGATAAACTTTTTTGCTAGCTATGGAGTGAAATGAAGAAAGGCCTATCAAGAGCTAGGAGAGAAATGAACCGGGACGGGTAGGGATGCCTGATTATCTTCAAGTTGTCCTCAAGTCGCCTGGGACATCCCCCACCACTGGAGAGGTGGCCTGGGGAGGACCCAGCGTTCCTCGTGGGGACTCAGCCATGAAACCGCCAGGGGGAGCTGCATGCCGGGAGGGGCGGAGCTGCTTTAAATTGCAGCGCCGGGCGGTTCGGCATCTCAGAGAACTCTGCCACTTCTCGCTTTCAGACTCCGCGGCTGACCCGGACCAGAAGCCAGGAGCCTCGCCCTCCGCAGCACAGGGAGCAGGGGTCCTAGCAAGAACTTGTTCGCCGAGACCCCGCCACCTTCGGGAGCCGAGGGGCGCACCTTGCAAACTCCGCCTTCTGCACCTGCCACTGAACCCGCGCGAGCCTTGGACCGAGCCATGGCCAATGCGGGGCTGCAGCTGTTGGGCTTCATCCTGGCTTCGCTGGGATGGATTGGCTCCATCGTCAGCACTGCCCTACCCCAGTGGAAGATTTACTCCTACGCTGGGGACAACATCGTGACGGCTCAGGCCATCTACGAGGGACTGTGGATGTCCTGCGTTTCGCAAAGCACCGGACAGATACAGTGCAAAGTCTTCGACTCCTTGCTGAATCTGAACAGTGAGTGCACCCCTCACTCTCCCTCCCCTGACAACCCTTCCCCATCCTTTGGCCCCAGAGCCCCCGGTTCTGTATAGTAGCATCGTTCATCCTGGAGCTGTCCTGTAATTACCCAGGGTTACCTTCTCTTAAGTTGGTCAAGGCTTCTGAGCATGTGCTCTGTCGTGAGAAAGCAAAGAGAAGCCGAGCCTCAGGTCAAAGCCCTAGATTTGCCTCTAAGTCCCTGTTTGGCACCTTCTGCCCTTCTGGGTGTGATTCGGCCTCAAATTCCAATCAGCGTGGGTGGAGAATGGGAGAATGAAGGTCACAGTGGAATTTGAACTCTTGGGCCTCTTCTACACATTCTGATAGGGTTTGGGAAAGAAAACGGTACAGGTTGGGTAGGGTTCAAACTTTCAAAGTTAAGTAGACTATTTGGAAATATCAAATAAGGAACTTTCTGGCTCTTGTCTCATGGTGTTTCCTATGCACAGCTAAGGTTAAATCTATGTGTCTTTGGGTTTTTCCTCCTGAGAGCTCCTCAAATGTTGGCCTTCCAACCTAGGGTCTATGAAGAAGAGGCGGCATGTACAGTATAAGTTTAGACAGGGAAGGCTGGTGGCAAGTGGGGAGTGGGTCACAGAAGAGAAGACTTCTGG
Organism: Microtus pennsylvanicus; assembly: GCF_037038515.1. Taxonomy (NCBI): domain Eukaryota; kingdom Metazoa; phylum Chordata; class Mammalia; order Rodentia; family Cricetidae; genus Microtus; species Microtus pennsylvanicus. Next base: position 68,172,163 of record NC_134579.1, read on the forward strand.
ATAACCTGGTCAGTACGAGAAGAGCGAAGGCACAGAAGCCTAGTGGGTGCCACTGATAGGAGCAGATACCAACTGGGAAGAAGAAGGGGTCTTTTCATGATTTCCCCTCCTCAAGGGAATCTCCATATAATGGAGGATCACTCCTCATGTATGCAGAAAGACGTGTGGAGACATATATTTTGATACGTCCTGGGGAAACAGATGATAAAATGTCTTCACTTTCATGTTAAGATTTTTTTAAAAAATGAGTGCTTTATCAGAAAACCATTAAATTCTCACTTCCATAATACCATTTGTGGCCGTTTGCTCCTCCTGGAGAAATCACACTGGTGTTCTGTGAGTCTGTCCTGTCCTTTAACTCACAGGAAGAAGACCAGTTCCCCCAACCTTTGCCAAAACAACGTTATCCTGCAGTCATCTGCGAACACTGGGTGAACAGTGTGCTGGCATTGTCCAAATCCCATCCCACGGGGTGCAGCTCTTCATCTATCCCAGCTTGACACCCTGAGTATCTATAGAATTTAGTCAGCCAGTGTGGTGTGTCTCCTCGTCTGCACTCCTATATCAAAAGGAATCTATAAGTTTGGTAAGGATGCATTGCTTATTATCCTCCTGGATACAGTCAGGCTGTTAGTAACTGAGAAATAACAAACATACTGGTGGAAAGAGAAAGGCATTTAGGACGTGATGCCAGACGCTTTCAGAACTGTACCATGGGGCAGGCCAGGTGGGGTGTGTTCTGGACAGGTTTAGAGAGCTTCCCTTCCAATTTGTTCTTCTAATGCAAATTCTTCATTTTATCAGGTTGAACTTCTTCACATGACTGGTTAGAATAATGGTCCCATGTAGCAAATCCTCGGCTCATCCCTACCCAGAATACTATATGAAATGTTTCATTAGAATTTATTCCTTGCTTATACAGTTATTATAGTTCTTAAAACCAGGACAAAAGCATCGAAGAGCCTTCCATAACAAGCATTTTCAGAAACTGTCTGTTGATTTGTTTTATTGGAGAATAACTTCTATTGCCTGTTTTGGTTGAAACCATAGTTTATTCAAGATGGAGCCCCGTAGCCTCTCTCCCTAAACCAATTCCCAGAAGCGTGAGCCTTGACTCACATCTTGTCTCCCAGCTGAGCAGTGATTCACTAGGGTGCCTTTGGACCAGGCCCAGAAAACTTGTCTCTGTTTCTCCACCTGAGCTGTGGTGCTCACGCCCACCCGATGAAGAGATCTGCTTGGTGATTCACTGGCTGGTTTTAGTGTAGTTCCCTGACGCCTAGAGATGAAAGGGTTTATTCTGTGTGTGCCTCGTGAAGGTTACCTCTCACGGGATGTCTTGTGGTGAGAAGCAGGGCGATGGGGTTCCCAAAATTGTACTTTCAAGTTCTGCCAGCGGAGCCCACCTGAACTAAGGGTCAAGATAGAGGATGTCAGGGTTTTGTAACCAGACATTCCAGGCTGCTGCTTCTATTATATCTGGTATCAGTTGTGAAAACCTCATGACCTTTACACAATGTATGCAGGAAGTGTCATATTATTACACCCCATAGAGAGTCACTGTATACAGCAAAAAGAAGTCATTTTGTATGTAGCTTTGGCCAAACATCTTCTGAATATGTAAATAATAAATTTCTTGGAGAAACAGCTGTTACACTGTGAGTTATGATCTATAACAGCCAAGACCGTTTCTATATCCCTGCATGTGCTATCTAGGGAGATGACCCTTGTAGCTGAAATTTAGACCTACAAAAGAGAGGGCCAGGTGCAGTTCTAGTAGACTTTTCTTTGTCTACTTCACACATCTCTCTTGGTTTGGGTTTAATTCCCAACATTGTGGGAAGCCAGTTGCCTGCTTAGCTAATTGCTTCTGCTTGCTTCACTTTAATAGGCAGCGCTGTCCAAAGACAGGGCTTTCCCGGGAGGCTGCATGTTGGGAGGTATCAAAGCGGAGAAGAAGTAAGCATTTTTGTAGGAAGGCTGCTGTGAAGATCCAAGCACCAGACAAATGGGAGGTTATGCTAGACTCTCTTTAAGTCTCACCTGGCCCCGGACTTCTGTAATTTGTTTATAAGCTACCCTGGCCTGTTGGACTTGCTCGGCATGAATCCACATGTGTGTAGGTGTGTTTAATGAGTATTGGCTGTCCTGAGGTTTCCCAGCACTCTCCCCATGATGTCAGGCTCAATCAGGGGAGCAAAATCACTGGCTTGGATGCCTGTGCGGCACAGGCGGAGAGGACGGCAGCCACTCGGGATTCTCTAGACTCCTTTATGTTGCTAAATCGTGAACATACAGAAAAGCCACGGGTGTGCAGAGCCAAGACTCAAAACGAAAAGACTCAAATTGAGTTCCAGCTTACACTATCCAGGGAGAGCTATTTGGTCTTCCTAGACTAAGGGCGAATGCAACACTTGGAAAATAGGGCAGCGTAGGAGGAACAGAGGAATGAATCAAAGGCCCACTCATCTGCTCAGCCAACCTGAGCCTGGCCCTGTTTTCACTTGTAGGAATGCGGCAAAGACTCCGGCCAGTGTCAGTTTTCTTTGTTACTAACTTCAGTGACTGAAGGAGAAAGAGCAAGTGGCATAGCACAGGTTTTCTAGATTGGGGTGATAATTCCAAGTGTCATGGAAAAAGTTATTTGAGGCGGGGAATGAGTGGGAGAGGTTGGAGAGAATAGAAACGGGAAGTGGGAAAATTATGTAATTATATTTTAATAAAAAAGATTGTGGCCATGAAAATGGTAATACGGGGCATACCTTTAATAATGAGGCATTTAAAAATAGGGTTTTTTGAGAGAGAGAGAGAGAGAGAGAGAGAGAGAGAGAGAGAGAGAGAGAGAGAGAGAGAGAACAAAACTTCTCAGTATTCTCTGAGAGGTGTCAAGCCCTCATCCTCCAGGAACACTTGCACTACTGATGGAACTCGTGTGCTGACGTCACACTTAGCCCACCAGCTCAGGCACCTGCACAACAGAAATTGAACAGCGAAGGCACTTGTGAAACTTTGAACACTGGTAAAAGTAAAAGCCATAATAATCAGCAAGTCCACAGCAGTGTGCTCTGATCATCGGCATAAGCTCATGTAGTTGTGAAAGAGAAGGTGTTTGTGCTCCAGGCACACAGTGGGCAGTTATTTGATCCCTGAGACTTATTGGGACGCTGTGAGGGCAGAAATACCATTAAAATCTGGCTTGCTCATGATATATAGAACATAGGGTAGGAATGGTAATAGGGGTATAGAGCAGGGTATGCCCAGTGCCAAGTATTTACAGGGATTCTACAGCTTGGAGAGCATGTCTTTAAAGTTCAAGGAGGGGGGAAGTTTCCTGCCTGTCTAAGCTTGTCTTTGCAAACTTTGATTAAAATAACTGTAGTAGAAAGGTAGTGTCTAACTCATTTCTTGTCTTATAAGTAGAGATCTTTGTAAGTATTTTTTTAATTATACTTTCTGGTTGAGAGCGTTGAGAACTCCTTAGGGGGTCTTTAAGCTGCAGATTTTCAATCTGGCTGAGTGTAATTAGAAGGCTGCCTTCCTGTTTGCTGCTGAAGAATGCTCGGAAACAATAGGGTAGCTTTTCCAGTATTTGCAAGCCAGCTTCTCCACACATAACTTCAACTAAACTGTTACAGAGCTAGCTACAAATTACAAGGTCGAAGAAAGACATGCAAGTTCTATTGGGCATAGTGCAATAGTATATGGCTGTATTTCTGCACCAAATATTATTCTGGAGCACTAATTCTTCACTACTAACTTCCATGATTTGCCATCCCGTTCTGCTGAGAAAGAAAGAGAAACACCGTAACAAGAGTTCATCGAATACAGAACTTTAAAACTATATCAAGTGAAAGGAAAAGTGCAGGTTTTTTTTTCTCCGCATGAATTTCTAGCATTCTGTAGCCTAACTTAAGCCTAGCTGTACATACCAAAACTTTAGCATCCCTGGAACCTCCAAGGAGGTGTCTGCTAAATAAGTAAGATTTTGAATATTTAGCTTGACATAAGGATGTGCTTTCTATATCACATTATCACCAGCTTTGAAGAGCAAAGGTATCCTAGTCCAAGCACACTGAGAACAGACTGAATGATGCGTGTGACCCGTCAGGAGGTGTAAGCGGCAGTTCAGACAGAAGCCATCCAAGTGCATCCGTCTAGCGGCGGTCCACACTGACACAGTTTAAGGCTCTGACTTGAAGGACTTGCACAAGACCTTCACTGGAAAGTATTTGCCTAGTCCGGCAGAAAACTCCAGTTTAGAATGGATCTCTACGGAAAACGGTCACAACCGTAGAACAACAGTTTCTTTGTCTGACTTGTAATCCATCATTACAGGTGCCCCGTCTTGTAAATTTCCATGTTGTTACAGTTTTCCAGCATTGTTTGGGATGTGGGAGAACACTTGTATTATTTTTATACTTTCTGCTCATGGAATTATCCAATGTCCCCATTTGGTGCCAGTCTAATATTAAACAGAAGATAATTCATAACCCTATGGCTTCCAGGTGTAAATGGAAAATGTTTCTTTGCAAAACAATATTCTTATTCCATACAGCTTTTTTTGTGTTTTTAAAATGAAAACAGGGTCCCTCATCTCTATGGTTTTGTAGTTACAAATAATATTGACCATTGACTGCATGTATGTGTTGGACACTGTTCTTTAAGAAAAGGAAGTAATGTAGGGTTGTTAGCTAGCACAGGATAGAATACCTGTCACTTCTACTTAACTTTGTAAAAGTAGTAAATAAAACAATAGCATGACGCACAGATGCCTTCCTGTTAATGTAAAGATGAACCATTAGGGAATACTTGATGATGGGAAGATGGCATGTCCATAGGCTATACCTGGGTGCTCCTTGAGTAGAAGACCAAATGTTTCATAAACTTGATTCTTGAGTCTGCTGTGCAGGAGGCTCCTCCCGAAGGATGTCTTGTGCCCAGTGCTCAGATCTCTGGGGCTGGTGGCCTGTGCTTTGGCTTCATGCCTGGATCGAATGACTATTATATGAACTAAGTCTGGGTGGCAGCTGTGTGACACAGACTACTTCCAGAGAGACGAAAGACACCCACAGCAGTCACCCATAGAGAATTGATCAAGAAATTAGTTTTGAGGAGGTGTCTGAGACAGAGAGGGTCATATATGTCTGTGAATGGCTACCATAACATTAGCGTTTTCTAATTATACTGTTTCTTCACTAAGGGTAAGAGTCAGGCCACTCCGCCTTAGGATCCTCCAATGACTTTTCGTTCCATTTAGGATAGGCTCTGAACTCATGAAAGTGGCCTACAAAACTCTGTATATATGTATGATGTATATGTATGTCTTCATATATATGATATATATATATATTCATACATATATACATACACACACGTGTGTGTGTTCCTTTTGCCAACCTTGATAAACATCATTGCACTTCCCAACATTTATCATTTATCAGTAGAATCAGAATTTGTCCTGATTTACTCAGGATCTGGTGCCTTCTCAGATTTCTGGACTTTTCATTTAAAATATGGAGTATTGTGGGCAAACTGGCAGGGGTAGTCACCCTCTCCTTCAGGCACAGAGACCCCTGTATTGACTACTGCACCTTCCCAAAATGCTCTTCTTCTGAGCCGGAACCAAATCTGAAATCTGTGCTTCATAAGAATGTAATTATCTTGTTTTTCATTTTTCCTAATACATACCAACTGCCCTTGTAACCACTGTTAATAAATCAGAAGGAAGTGAACACCTTAACTGGGAGTCCTTGGGACTTTCCTGTTCATATGACAACATGGTTTGTGAGTCCAATGAAAGTTTTCTACTGGTCATATGAACAGCTTCAGTTCCTAGTAAAGCCATGGGCATGGAACGTGGCTTTGATCCCATAGTTCCTTTGTCACCCTGGAACTCTGTGCGGAGTACAAGAGAGTTGTGCTTATGTCCTTAGCACATACTTATGAGCAGATGAATATGGCATAAGAGGCAGAGAGTGTACTGTTTAGTATTTTGATGAAGGAGTAAAACTTGCTTTCAAATATCCTTGAAATTCTGTGAAAATGCAATTGATCCTATTTAGAAAGGAATTAGTGTGTTTCTGCTATTGATTGTGATAACAAGGATAGAGGTGGGTATAAGTGAAAATGCCATGGTGTTCCAGAGGTGTTTGTTTTAAATTGAAATTGGTAACCTAACTGCTCAGTCTTGAACATGTGAAGACTAAGGCTGTGTACACATTAAATATTAGGACTGTCATTATCATAGTCACCCCTGAAGACCAGCAAGGAGCAAACCGTTCTAACTCACTGTGTAGAGATGTTGTCCCTTATATATCATAAAATACAGACATGGTCCTAAAGAATATTAGGTCGTTTTTCCAAGATCCAAGGTTTCCTGCGATGTGAATATCTCCACATACAACCTTCCAGTTCACATATTAAGGCTGTATGTTAGATAATGATGTTCAGCTGAAAAAAAACTGTAGTTTAAAAATCTTATAACCAGTGTAACCACACACAAATACACACACACACACACACAGAGAGAGAGAGAGAGAGAGAGAGAGAGAGATCCTATATTTATATACCACAATGCTGCCTTTTTCTTTAGGAAACACTCTGGCTCAGTCTCTGAAACCTGTCTTTGGTGATAACACAGCACAGCAAAGATAAGAATGGAGACTTTAGATAATTGGTGGAAACCTGAGAAATACAAGTTGGGATTATTATCTTTGACATTATAACACGAGATTTTGTAGTTGTAAAAACCAGTGGTGTCATTTCCTATGAATTTACTGCTCTGCTCCAAGTTACCTTCTTAAAGATTGCCTTAGCATTAATGTTCTAGAAAGCGGCATCCTTCCCCACCCTCAACCTCTGATAACTAGGGATAAAATGCTATCTAGCCATGACCATCTCATTTATCATCCAGATTCACTTGGGTTTTTTTGTTGTTGTTGTTTGTTTTTTGTCTGAAATCCTAAAACAAGTGGCTAGTACTAAATATGTATTTTAAGCCATTTAGGTATGAATGGTGACCATAAAGGATAAAATATATAAATGTTAGTTCAGAATCTAAGTATTCAGGAAGTAATGATTACATATTCAGTTGAGTGGGACCGATTCAGTTGAGTCATTAGTCTGTTGTTGTTGTTGTTGTTGTTGTTTTTCCGGTTGATTTTGAGTTGAATAACTGAAGTCCAAGCTACCTCCAGACTCTGTTCATCTGCCTAGTGACAATTCTTGTGGCTACCGCAGAAATATCACTACATCTTCGTGTCCTTCAGACTCCTTGTTTACTTCTCCCCTCCTGAAAAACAAGGGGATAATTTCATCTCTTGCCTCTTTTGTGCTGCCTTAGGCAGGATTTTTACATGTCCAAAATGTTTCCTCTCAGGTACTTTGCAGGCGACCCGTGCCTTGATGGTAATCGGCATCCTGCTGGGGCTGATCGCCATCTTCGTGTCCACTGTCGGCATGAAGTGCATGAAGTGTCTGGAGGACGACGAGGTGCAGAAGATGTGGATGGCTGTCATTGGGGGCGTGATCTTCCTCGTTTCCGGTAAGAGCGGCCCCTCCTTCTCTCTTACCTAGTTTTCGCAGGAGTGGTTTGAAATCTACTTTCTGGGGTTTAGTTTCTTAGTTTATGTCAGATTCCTTGTACTTGAAAAGTTGTAACATAACTTAGCATTCGTAAAATACAGATAATTTCAGGGCCTTACAGTCAGACTGTTGGCTTTCATGTTCTCAGGAAGAATCACATGAAAACTTGACTTGTGGGCACTTTCATCACATACAACCTTGAAGGACTCGGGTGCCCACTTGTTTCTTAGGCGCCATCTCTTTAGATTCAGAAAGATGTTTAATACTTAGCAAAAGAGTCTGGACCCATGTTTTGTGATTCGGAATGTGCTATTTGGTAGCTATAGTTGTGGAACATGGTGGTGCATGTGATCTCAGCAGGAGAGTAGCGTGTGCAGAGGAGTGTGGAGTTCAAGGCCACCCTCAGCTGTGTAAGTGCATAAGACCTTCTCTCTCTCTCTCTCTCTCTCTCTCTCTCTCTCTCTCTCTCTCTCTCTCTCTCTCTCTGTGTGTGTGTGTGTGTGTGTGTGTGTGTGTGTGTGTGTGTGTACCCATGGATCAGAGAGAAGACAGGCCAAGTGGAGTGCAGCGGGTGGAATATTGACAAGTTAGGGTGTAGGGTTAGCTGAACCAAGGAAGAAAACTACAGAAACAGGTATGAAAACTGATGACAAAATAGGTTATGTGTCACACGGAAAACAAGCAACGTTGTCTGCTTTATTCAAATCTTGACTGACAGGTTATATGTTTGAGGAACAGAGAAATATAAATGATGAATACCATTTTGGAACTTTTTAAGGATATTTTAAATATGGTAGATATTATATTACAGATATGCTGTTGGTTAATTTCATATGTAGACAGTATAGAATACATAGATGGAACAATAGGCTACTGTATAGATCCCATGTTTTGGCTGTATGTAATAATTAATTATATAGGTGATATAACTACTAAAAATGAGACTTAGATATTATCTCTTTATTTCTCTTGTTGGTGGAAGACCAGAGGGGGCTTTTGATCCAGCATAGTTTGTGAATTTATCCAGTAATGAAGGCCAAGTGTAACTTCCCTAAAGATGTGATTAAAGTGACCAGATGCCCAGCATATTGTACCACACCTATCCCCATGATTCCCATACATACCACAGACATGCATGATTCCCAGAGCAATCTAGAGTGGACTCAGAAGTCCAAGTGGCTAGTTCAAAAGCATGTGTCTGAGCAGTTTGCACACACAGACAGAATGATCTTATGTGCCATCAAATATTATAAAAAGAAGCTACCTATTTTCTTTTAAAATTAGTATTAGATTTGACAGTTTTATGTGCACTTATTATATGAAGCATGGTACTTTGAAGTGTATATATGTTCTACAATGAATAAATTAAGCTGTCTGTATGTTTTGCCTCAGATGTTATTTCTTTGGGAATGGCACTTTTCAACCACTGTAACATTTTCTTCCTCCTCTTCCTCTTCTTCTTCTCCACCTCCTCCTCCTCCTCCTTTTTCTTCTCCTTCCTTTTCCTCCCTCTCCCCCTTCCCTTTTTTCTTCTCCTTCCTTCTCCTTCTCCTCCCTCCCCTTCTTCTCCTCCTTCTCCTTCCTGTTTATTTGTTTTCAAGACAGGATTTTTCTGTCGTGCAATCCTGCCTGTCCTAGAACTAACTCTGTACCCCAGGCTGGTTTGAACTCACAAAGAGCCACCTGTCTCTGCCTCCCTGGTGCACCACCTGGTTACCCTCTAGCATTTTTAAGAACCCTATAGTTCCTATATCATAAAAGAAGTCTCTCAAACTTTTTCTTATTTTCTACTTGAAAGTTTGTATCTTTTGACGAATATCTCTTTAGATGAAAATAAACTTTACAATTTAGACATCATATAATCACCGGAATGAGCGACATTGCCCAATCACTTCCTTCCATTATTGATTACAAAATGTCATGAACAATTAAGTTCAGTTATATAAAGCAATCAAGGGTGTCACCTCACCAGATGATTCCAATATTAGATATTGCCTTAAACCTGGGGTAGGAAGAGTCTGGATGCTCTAGCCCATTCTGAAAAAGGTTCTACTTCCTGTGATAGTTAGCTCAGGGTTTGCTGCTGGATCAAAACCTAAAAATGGATTTTGGATTTGTCAAGAAGAATGCAGGATGATTTTCATCTTACCTTCCTGTAAGCAATTCTCTGCTCATAGTAATGAACATTGTCGTTCAAAAGTAGTTTCATACACTGAACTGCAGGACTGAAGAACCTTTGTCAGGGGTTTTGAAGAAGGTGAACCAGTCAAGTTGTTCCTAAGGAACAGTATTTGTGCCCGTGATCTTGAACTATACATAAATAAGATGTCATAAGTAGCATAATCTAGGCCCAACTTCCATCTAATTTCTTTGTAATTCTTTGTAGAACAGTTGGAATAAATCATATCTAAGTCAAATTGATTTCCATAACAATAAAATAAAATGTCAGCACTCTCGATGAGATTCAATTCTGGTAGAATACAATTAGGTTTAATAGTCTGTGTTTTTGTGCTCAGCGTCCCGTAGTGATTAATGACTTTGGTTTGAATTTCCATAGGTCTGGCAACTTTAGTGGCCACAGCATGGTATGGAAACAGAATTGTTCAGGAGTTCTATGACCCCATGACCCCCGTCAATGCCAGGTAAGGCTAGTCATGTGTAAAAAAGTTCGTTCTCTGAAAATCAGCCCTTTTTGTCTTCAGCAGACTCCCACCAGTGCTTTAGTTTCTCAGACTCGCTTTCAAGAATTGTGGGGAAATTTATGTCAAACTTCCAAACAATTTGAATGACCTGTGAGCCATGTTCAAATGAATTGGATAATGGCTTGAACAGCCAGGACTAATGACAAAGCACACTTCAAAGAAGAAATGTTCTAAGCTGGATTCTAGCCAATAATATATTACATGTTTTTTTCTTTCCCAAATTATGAACAAAAATGGCAATGTGTTGGACATGTTCTTCTTGAAGCATATAATGTTTCTGATATCTGTGATCGCTTGGAACTAATAAGCAGGTTCATGATTTATTGACAAAATAGAACCATCATAGTGGTTAACAAATAATGCTTCATTTCTGATAGTTTCCACATGAAACCGTGTTGTATTTTTCCAGTACGTTCCAATGCTACTTCAAAATTGTGTGTTCCATTGCTACTATAAAGTTGACTTTACAAGGGTCACCTTTCTTAATAGTTCGAGTTTTTCAAGTTCAGGCCCTGAGTCTTGGCTCTCGGGTAACAATGCTCTTTGATCGGGGACAAGGCTTATTGTCTCACTGTCTTGCCATCCATAAAGCTTAATAACTACATTCAAAGCTAGAATGTCAAGGTGTAATTACTGTTTGTGAGAGCTAGGGCGAGCAAATGAAAAATCCCAGTGTTTGCAGAGATAAATGTGTGTCTTTTCATACAGTCACCCACAGGCAGAAGAACATAGGCTGGAATACATCAGCTCTTGGAGCCTAGCCCATCCTGTAAGATTTATGATGTAGGGACAGAAACTGCTGGAGGTCAATGGGCCACCTTTTCAGCAGAGTAGTAATGTTAGGAGTGCACGAGAAAGCATTTTATAAATTGCTGGGCTCTGTACACTTGTTATCCTATGACGGCACATTACTCTGAACACCCTCCAGGGAAGCAAGGGAAACAATCAGCTTCGAGGGGAGAAACCATGGGCAAGATGTAAAACTGCTGGTCCAGAGCTGCAAAGTGGGCTTGCATCAGGACCCAAGTCCTGTACCGTCTACATTCAAGCCTTTTCTCTGTGTGATATCCACAGTTAGCCGCAGGCTCCTCATCCCAAGAATATGGACTGATGTGTCCACCTGGCCTTGTTCAATCTGGAATTAGCCATGGAATATTCAGATGTCTTTCTTTCAAAATATATATTTTATGTTTTATTTTAACTAGGTTTTCAGATCATTAAGCACTTGTGTTAGAGAAATGATTACTATTTGAGAATAGTTGACTTTGTAAGCGATAACTTAGGACTGTGGCTTCACTTCTCAAGTGTCTAAACATCCTTTCAAAGCCTCTTTTTCTTGGAAAGGTCTTTGGAAATATTTGTGTAATTAAACTGGTATATTGCATGGCGTATTACTGATGTGCTGTTGCAAATTATTGATAATTACAGTGTAAACATTATTTCATGGATATGCTCGCAAACAACAGCTCCTGGGGGATCATGGGTATATATATATATACACATATATTCATTTGCTATTGATTTTCTTCTCTTGCCAATGGTCCTCACAGCAACATGATGCTGTCTTTTCTTTCAGGTATGAATTTGGCCAGGCCCTCTTCACTGGCTGGGCTGCTGCCTCCCTTTGCCTCCTGGGAGGTGCCCTGCTTTCATGCTCCTGTCCCCGGAAAACAACCTCTTACCCAACACCACGGCCTTATCCCAAGCCGACACCTTCTAGTGGGAAAGACTACGTGTGACAGAGGCAAAGGAAAGAGATCCTGTCGGAACAAATACAAAATGGACATTGAAACTAATATTGACATTGAGGCCCTAAACTGTTGACTATGGTTATGTGAACTGTGGCATAAAAAAAGGAAGCATATTTTTACATCCCAGTGGCTATGAGGGGCTTGGCTGTGCCTTACCATCTTTCCTGAGTCCAGGAAGGAAGCCTTTTGCATTTGAACTGCTGCTTCCCACTGAGTGATCCCACTCAAATGGGGAAGGGTGCTCCTTTAGTGTGTATAAATATGTATATATACATATTTTCTATTAAAAATAGACAGTTAAAAACCTCTTATTTTCCTTATACCGGTACCAGCATACTGAAAATGACTCTAGAGTATATACAATTTCATATTGACTAAATAAGCCTACTGATGCATTTTTCTTGTTCTCTGTGAACATATGTGATCAGTCAAATATCTCCCCTTTGATCAACAGTATCTTTGCATAAGACCAACCTTCTTGTCGAATCTGACTTCCTTTTCCCATGTTCCCATGTGTATTCTTTGCAACAACATATTTAATTTTTTTAAAGCTCTAACAATGATTGCTTTTCCTGCCTGGTACTTGGAGATTTGATTCTAGCTCCCAAATCTAGTAGCGAATTTCACAGCCCACACTTGAAACTTAAAATACCTACTTAGCGCTTCCGTGTCTGGGCTGTGGGAGCAGATCTGGACAGATGCTGTTTTCCTGCTAATCTTCCCTCACTGGCCTTGCACTTTGGTCTAGAGCTGTCTTGTTTGCTTTGAAAATATTTGTTTCACTGAGTGGCCGTACTGCGAACTGTGCTGTTGAAACAGTTTTATTGATTGCCTTTTCAGGTACTTATTCTCCCTTCCAGATCCTGCAAACTCTGTTCTTCTTCTGCCCTCCTCGGCTATCTTGGTTTCTCACGTATAATTATCGTGTGGTTTAGCTCGTCTCTGAGAGGTGTGGTCTGTTTATCTGCGCAAAGTGCTTGACTTGCAAGAGCGATAACACGGTGACAGATATGCACTCCTCTCCGTAACTGTGAGCAATTTACAGTCTTTATACCTCTTTTCCCATCTGCCAAATTGGGATAATTACACTTAACCAGCTGGTAGAGGTAATGCGAGTATTAATTAGCTGATATGACTCTCATTCTTTGAACATGAAATATGCTTAAGTAGTGTTTTTCCTTGCTCAATTAGCAGTCTCGAAGTCACTGAGGAAAATCTACACACACGCCGTCACACTGCTCTGTATTTTTTTTTTTGTCATGAGTCTACTTCCTCCCCTTCTGCTGTGCCTGGCCTCTTGGTGCTGTTTCACTTTGGCAAGCGCTCTTACTCTTCTAATCTGTAGGAAAGGCCCGTCAGCAGAGCAGGATGGCGTAATGGAAAGGGTGTTGACAATGACATTTGGAGACCTGGATTTGAGTCTCGGTGCTATCGCTTAATGACTGACTCGGGCAAAGGCCCTTGGCTGCCCTAAATGTATTGCTACATCTGCACAACGGGTTCATTGACTCCTGCTGTGCCTGTGTCACAAGATTCGAGAGGGGACACACGCAGGCACGGTTTTATGAGGAGAAACATGCGGCTCTGTATTTGCTAAGGAATTTAAGTTCCCTGATTTCGTGGTTAGTCTTCAAACAACTGGAAAGAGAAAATTGTTAATTGGGTTTCTTTCCTTCACGAGTCTCTCAAATGATGAGCTACTAAACTTCACTGAGTTAAACTGATCTTAAGTCTCTAAAACTCTTTGTTGTTTGAGACAGTGTCTGGGTCTGTGGCCCAAGCTGGCCAAGAACTCTGGGTCACCCAAAGATCCTTGGGCATCAGCTTCCCAGCTGTTGAAATGACAGGTGTGAGCCCCATACCCATTACATCTTTGTTCTATCAGTCTGCGACTAAGCCAATGAAATGAAGGAAACTGGCAGTGTGGACACCAAAGGGGGATGAGATGCTCTTGGTGAAGCGAGACTTGCAAAGTTGGATGGAAGCCGGCAGTTCTGGGAGAGAGTAAGAACACTTCATGGTAAAACCAGGCAGAGGAAGCTGTACAAAGGATGGAGTCATGTAGACTTGAATTATTTTAAGTTTTATCATATTTCCATGTGTAAAAGAAATCATACAAAGATCTTTTAACACAATTAAGATTCCTAATGATGGGTAATGTAAATGCATACAAATAACACTTGCCAAACCACACAGAGTTCTATATTCCAAAATAATCCCATAGAAGTTTTATGTTAGAACCTACCCAGTTTGGATATTTTTATACCCTGCTACCAAACCTGGAAAGAGACCAATTGATATTTGAGGACTGCAGTGGGAATTTGTACAAAGCATTACTCTTTTTCAATAAATTGTTGTTTTTTAATGAAAATTCAAATTTTCCTGGCTTGTTTTCTAATCACATATTTCAAAACTGTGACTGTGTGCAAGATTGGGATGCATGAGATAGATTGCAACTCACTATGTGTTTCTGGAAAAGAGTCATGGTCCTAGGGAAACTGGGGATCTTAGTCTCACTAGTAAACTAATTTAGAAAGAGACTTAAAAGAAAGCTCAAGGACATTATGTTTGTTTGTTTGTTAGCTTGCTTGCTTGTTTATTTGAAAGAAGAACAATTAACCAGACAAGCTACAAATCTTGACAGTTGCCAGGAAGAGCGAGTTAGAAAGGGTGAAAGCCCTGCCTTTAAAGGCCATCAGACAGGGTCAGTTTACCATGGATGTCAGCAAGCAGCCACATGACAGAGAAGCAGCCTCATTGCAGAAAAGGATGGGGGCTTCAGAGAAAGGTGACAAATCCCAGAGTGTCCTAGAATGACTCAGAAAAGTGGTCAGACCACTTCAGTGTTCTATGATGCAGACTTTGTAAACTACTTCATAGGGGAGGAGTGACGGAGAGGGCTAAGTACCTGAGTTCATTGAAGGGATAATTATTCCTCCCATCTCCATTGCATGCCTTTAGCTGAATCATCTTTCCTGAGGGGTGGTCTCTTGGCATGGTAACTGCTAGGCCCATTTAGATTAACTCTGGAGGGAGGAAGCAATAGTATGTAATGTTCTAATCTTTGGGACAGATCAGAATGACATGTCTCCTCCCAGGGCCAGAGACAGATTCCAGTCTTTTGACCAGAAAGAAATAACTTTTCTTTAATTGGCCTCAACAAAGCCATGGCATTCATCCTTAATGACCTCCAAGATTGTATAATGTGCCCTGGTCAACAATCAAGACCCTAAAAACATTTAGGTCATGAGTGGGTTAAAATTGACTTCCAAAGTTGTTCACCAGGAGGAACGAGTGTCTGGTCTATAGTTTCCGTCACACCCTCACGTGCAGCCTCTAGGGAGAGGAGCTCATTTAGAAGAAGAGAGATAACAAGAACCGAGGTCAGAAACCACAGCTACTCTGGCCTCCAAACCAGATAGGCTAGAGACAATTCCTACCTCCAGACCAAGAACAAGAATTTAACTGCTGCTTGCAGTGTCTCTGCCATGAGCTACCTGGACTGTTTCTATTCCTTGTCCTTGTCAATATTCACCCTGGCCTGTCTTTCAAACATTTGTCTTGCTCCACTCACTAAAGTATATATCTCTCCCAAATAGGGATCCTCTCTTAGATAAAGACATAGATATCGGGAGATGACACCCATTCCTTCTGTTCATCCACAGAAGAACATGTATAGAAGAAGAGTATAAGGCATAGTCTAGGAAATTTCTTTTATTTGTTTATTTAAGATTTTAATTAAATTTTTCTCATTTATTTTATATACTAACCACAGTTTCCCCTCCATCCTTTCCTTCCCCTACCCCCTTCTATGCCCCTCTTCCACTCCTTCTCCATCTCCATTCAGGAAGGGCAGGCCCCCCTAGGAGTCAACAAAGCATGGCACATCAAGTTGAGGTAGGACCAAGCTCTTCCCCACACATCAAAGTTGGGCTAGGCAACCCAGCATGGGAAATGAGCTAGTTCCCTAAAGCTAGGAACAGGTCCTGATCCCACGTCTAGGAGCCCCACAAACAGACCGAGCTACACATGCAAAACTACCTCCTAGGAATGCAAGTGATGAAATCATTCCCTTGTTATCTTCAAGTATCAGTGGCAGTGTCAGAGAGCAGCTTTGAGGCCTCTCCCTAGGGAATTTTCACATGAACAAAGCCAGTGGTGTGAGGAAAAGTTTCAGTTCTACAAGGCAGCCTCCGGTGGCGGTCCTTGATGGGGACCGGATGAAAACCATTGCCTGGCAATACGAGTTCCCCTTCAGTTGAACAGATGCAGCAGCATCGATGCCTTGCTCACACAAAATTTAAGTTCCAAAAGATGAAGTCCAGAACAATGAAGTTTGAAGAAATAAGGTATGAAGAACCTGAGGGAAAACCAGGTTGAAATCTCTCCAAATAGACGCTCAGTACCATGGGCTTATTCACGTCTGGAGGCCTTTGGCTTGCATAACTCATTCTCCTTTTTTTTTAAGTTAACAATCTTTTTTCATTTACCAATCCCAGTTCCCACTCCCTCCCCTCCTCCCCTTCCCTCCATCTGACCCTCCCACCTCACCCCCTATTTACTCCTCAGAGGGGGTAAGGCACTTTACATTGGGAAACATCCAAGGCCCTACCTACTATATCTAGGCTGAGCAAGGTATCCATCCAAACAGAATAGGTTCCATATAAGCCAGTACAATCTGCATTGGTGGCGTAGTGGTGAACATAGCTTACACAACTCATTCTTTCCCTTCTGCATACTCCCACATCCAGCAGGAAGTCCCCTTGTTGTTTGACCTGGCGTGAGTATCCTGTTATGTCCTCTCTATGGATTTCCCCCCTTTTCTATTTGCATGTGAAATATTTTCCCATCCTTCTCAATACCATTTAAACCTGCCCATTCTAAAATTTCATGATTGAACCAGGTAGAAACTAAAAGAAGGCATTCTGCAGCTCTGGAGTTATATGGGAATGACATGTTGAGGGCAAACCTCCACAAACATCATGACATTCTATAGATAGGCCTCCGTTGACAGCTTTCCAAGGTAGCCGATATTGGCAATTGGAAACTCGATATAGATTCATTAAATTGATGATGCTGAATACCAGTTCCATTACATACAGGCAGCCCAAAGAATGTGTTAAATAAATTAGACGTAGTCTTGAACCTGAGCAGTGGGAAGGATGAGTGGTGGCACATGAACTTCCCACGTAGCTCTGATGCTCTCCAGACAACCATGCGCATCCTGAAGTTCCTCACCCATTGCTCTGTAGGTTCCCACAGTGGCTTTTCCCAGTAAAAGCAAGTCAGAGTCACCTGAGAGCTTTTGCAACTTTCTAATTCTAGGGGTGTGCCTCAAATTTGTAGTCCGGAAGCTCTGAGGAAAGAGCCCTATTTCAGCTGGCCTGGCGATTCCCAAATAGCAGCTGCAGGGTGAAGCACCAACACTTTGGTATCTTAAGAGCAATGTAGCCCAGGACTCTGAGTAAACACACACGGGGGGACTTGGTAGTTTGCACTGCACCTTTCATTCTTTCTCTAAGGTCACCTTTTAATTTTCTGCTGTTGGGCTTTGCTTGTGTTTGATGTAGGAGATTAAAGGATTAAAGGCCCACAGGAACATTTGCTGTTTTTCTCCTACACAAACTCCTTTCTTGACATTCTCTGATTTTTAATTTGTATCTACAGTCACTCATACAAAGCAAATGCTATATTGAAGATCAGTTTTCTATTTAACAACAGCATATATTTGAGAATAAATGACTACATAAAAAGCAGAGCCTGAGTTATTTTTATTTTATGTGATTTTTTTTTCAAGAGAGTCCTAAAACCTTAGCTTTGCTTCATCTTTTTAAGTGAATAGCATTTTTACTGTTTTGTTGTTTTGGGTTTTTTGGTTGGTTGGTTGGTTTTTGGTTTTCCAAGACAGGGTTTTTCTGTGTATCCTTGGCTATCCTGACATTTCTACTGTTTAAATTTCTATATTCCTCCATTTCTGTGAACTACCCTACTGCCTTGGTCTTCTTCATTCAAAAAAAGAAAACACACACACACTCACCACACACACACACACACACAGAGAGAGAGAGAGAGAGAGAGAGAGAGAGAGAGAGAGAGAGAGAGAGAGAGAGATATTAAGGAAAGTTAAAGTTTGAAAATTAATCTATCATTTCTTACATGACCTGCCTTAAAGCATACATTACCATCAAGGGATACAGCAATCTGGGGTGTCTGTGAGTTCCATGGTGCCCTTTTCTCTTGCCTCACATGGGCTTTAATACACACTTCCAATGAGTTGGTGGGCTCAGGGTTTGTATCTCTGAATTCAAAGAATCATCTGGCCACTGAGGATAAGTTTCAGAAAGAATCACAGAGCTTAAGAGGGAGTGAAGGGGCGGCGCTCCTGTGTACTGGGGCACTTCCCTGGAAATGGGCAGCCACTGAGCTGGTAAGCTGGGGGCAGAAACTAGGGTCAGGAAGGGGAAGAAGTCTTTCCAGTTAGACTGCCCATGAAGTTTCCAGTTAGGTCACCACATCCTCTCACAGAGCCTTCCGGCCAGTGTGCTCATTTCAGAGAAGAGATAACAAAGAATGTGAACCAGAAACTTCTGGCATTCCTGTGGCCTTGAGATTCCCCACCCGACCTACCCAGATCCTGTCTCCTAGTCTCACCCCAAAGAAACTTATCTTTTTCTTTTTCTCTTTTATTGTACTATTTTATTGTCAATTATCTTTCCTGTTTCCATTATCACTATAGTCTCCACAACCAGCCTCAGATTCACAGTCATCCACCTGCCTCTGCCTCCCAAGTGCTTAGATTAAAGACATCCTCCACCATGCCTGGCTGATGGCCTTGCTTTTGCTGATTTATTTAAGAGGTTGCACCGTGGTGCATGCATGAAAGTGCACAGACACCTTGAGGGAGTCAGTTCTTTTCTTTCACCATCTAGGGCTCAGGGATCAAATTCAGATCATCAGGCTTGGCATCACACGCCTCTCCCAGATGAGCCATCTCACCAGTCCCTAAGAAATCATTTAAAGGAGACAAAGTAGCAAGTCAAGTCATGGGTGTTGCAGAAAACAACACTCAAAATTCAATATGCACAAATGTCTTTTAGTGGACATTGTATAAAACGTTCTCAAATAAAAAAGTAGTGGCCAGGGAACCTCAAATCGATTAAGCTGGGGTGATGGTAATAGGAGATGAAGTGAGGAAATGAAGGATATTCTAAAATGTATTGGTTATGGCAAACATTCTGAGGACTCCACCTTTCACTGTAATTAAAATGGAAATATGCTGTTAGATTTGGAGCAGAGGGAATCCAAGCAAGATGATCCACATCAAATGTTATAGCATCGTCTCACCTGTCCAGTTGAAAATAATATAAGGAGCTGGGATGGTGCCCATAAATCCAGACCGAAGTAGGGGGGTTGTAGTTATACATGTGAAAGATGACTTGGGGATGGTTATAGAAGGAAGAGGTGGTTGGAATCTGGATAATATTTTAAACTAGAGCCAAGAGAATGTTCTAATTGGCTGGATATGAGTCATGAAATTTAAAAATAATGATTTCCAAACTTGGCACTTGCGCAATTGCTATGAGAGTGTTGCCCTGATAGGAAGGGCTGTGGAGGAACCGGTTTCAAAGATAAAGTCAGAAGATGAATGTTGTGCACCTTGAGTCTGTGATGCACGCATCACATCTGAGGGAGGAAGCCTAAAACAGGAGTGTGCAGAACTAGAAAGGAGAAAGAGTTTTCATGAGAAAACAGAAATCAAACGTCAGTTTCGCAGAATTCATCAGCCTGAAATCTTCACTGATCTCAAGGCATTTAAGTGACAACTGTCTGTCACTGGATTAAAAGCTCAGCAGGGCAGAGGTTATCTCTACTCCCCATGACTAAATCTACCTTTCTTTATTTCCAAGTTTTTCATTCCACTTTTCTCCTAAGAAATTACAGTGGTGTTTCAAAGACAAGCCTGCCCTAGACATGGTCCTTGGTCTGCCTTGGACTAGCTCAACCTTTGAAGAACTCTGTTTTAATAATTTAATATGGCAGAAACAATCCATCTACTTTGTTGCCAAGACCAAATCAGAACTGGTAGAGACTGATGTGAACACTCATGAAAGAAAGCAGGAGTTGGGAGCAACAGCTTTTCCAGACATTGTTTTGTTTTGTTTGTCTTTCCATAAATGGTCAGTACATGGTATTGCAGGATTTTCAGGCTCCATGTAATGATTATTACATATTGTTCTTTATTCTTTGTTTTAATGACCATTTAAAACAGTGGTTCTCAACCTGTGGGTATGACCCCTGTGGGGAGGACGTCAAACAACACTTTCACAGGGGTCACCTAAGATCCTTGGAAAACACAGGTATTTACATTGTGAGTCATAATAGTAGCAAAATTACAGTTATGAAGTAGCCACAAAAATAACTTTATGGTTGGGAGAGTCACCACAATGTAAGGAACTATATTAAAGTGTTGCACTTTGCCTCAAAAATAAGATGGAGAACAGTCAAGAAAGACACCAGACATCAGCCTCAGGCTTCCACAGGCATCTACACATAACATACATGTATGTGCACCTACACACACTCCTGTGTGTGTACACATGTGTGCACACACAAATACCCATGAAAAGAGGCATTTCAATTGATCTAAAAATCTCAAAGACATAATAATATTATGCTGTAAAGATCCAATTCACATTAAAATGTGATAAAGAATAAAGCTGTTATAGAACGCATATTTAAATAAGAAATATTTACAAGAATGGCAAAGAAATTACAACACTTTTCTAAATTATACGTTTTGTGGTGTTTTTCCTGCTTGTATATCTGTGCACAATGTACATAAAATGGATGCGGAGAACAGAATTACAGATATTGTGAGTTGTCATGGGGGTGCTGGGAATTAAACCTGGGATCCCTGGAAGCCATTGCATCAGCCCTGACAAAGGAATTTCATGACAAGAAAATTGGAAACATTTTGAATATTCATTGGAAGATTGATAAGTAAGTTTATTTATATAGTGAAATACCTTATGATGAAAACAAAATCATTATAGCTATACAAGCCTTCTAAAAACATAGATATGGAAGGAAAAATAAAGTCCCAGAAGGAGTTGAAAGTAATAGCAGTTCATAAATGTGGACTCCAAAAAGAAGTAATAGGTTGTATTGTGACTAAGTAAAACTGTTGGAATATTGACATCATGAAACTTCTGAAATAAAAAGGTTGGACAATGGCTATCATAAAATTCAGTAGTGTCTAGAATAATACAATGCTGAATGTGGGATTTCATCTATAAAACTCAGCTAACTCTGGAAGGTAAAGATGTATAAAGAACTTGTAGATGTAAGAATGTCTCATTTATGGCATCTGAGTCCTTGAGTTGGGTGGTAAGTTTACAGGTGTAACATGAGGGCTGGGATTGTTGGGGTTTCTGTCCTGTCCTTTTCCCACAACCGGTAAGCCCCAAAGAAAATCACACAGAGAATCTATATTAGATATAAACTGATTGGCCCATTTGCTCAGGTGTCTTTTTTTTTTTTCCTCTTGAAACTCACACCAGAGATTTATTTCGTCTTCTTCTGGTTTGGTGTCCTTTAATTTTATTTTTCCTTCCCTAAGTAGAGCTCATGCAACTCAGGTGTCTTATTAGATCTTGTAACATATATCAGCTCATTATTCTTATAGATATTAGTCACATAGCTCAGTTACTTTTTCAGCAGGGTAGGTAACATCTTGCTTCTTCGGTGGTTGAGACAGGACTGGGAGGAATGGGCTTCCTCCTTCCCAGAATTCTCCTGTTTTTCTCACACTGTCTCTACTTCCTGTCTGGTTGACCTGCCTATGCTTTCTGCCTGGCCAATCAGCATTTATTTAAAACATGATTGACAGAATACAGACAATTCTCCAATACCACTTCATGTTACATACCGACATTCATTTCATAGCCACTATTCTAACCCGCACCTCTTCCTCTTTCTCTCTCTCTCTCTCTCTCTCTCTCTCTCTCTCTCTCTCTCTCTCTCTCTCTCTCACACACACACACACACACACACACACACACACACACACAATTTTTCTTATATTAAATGTAGTATGGAAAAACAATATAATTTTATTTTAAAATAAATATTCAGCAGGCTTCCACTTTTGCATCTCTTTAGGTAGAATGGTTTCCTTGGTCATATCTGACCACAGGCAAAGTTAGAATGTTTCATTTCACAAATAGCCACAGAGCTATCTACCACAGTCAGCCTCATCCAGTCCCACCAGCTATGAGATAGGAACTGATGTACCAGTTCACCTCACTAATAGTAATAATGAGTGCCCAACTTCACTCACAAATTTGGTAGAAGTCAAATGATGCATAATGTCTATGAATGGTCTTTGTAAACCAAAAATACTATAAATACATTAGCGGTTACATTTTCCAGGTATATTTTTTGTGAAGCAAAATGTTTTTTT
This sequence comes from Microtus pennsylvanicus, assembly GCF_037038515.1. Classification (NCBI taxonomy): domain Eukaryota; kingdom Metazoa; phylum Chordata; class Mammalia; order Rodentia; family Cricetidae; genus Microtus; species Microtus pennsylvanicus. The sequence goes on from NC_134579.1 coordinate 68,194,662, forward strand.
CTTTGCCTTTCTCAAATTCGGGTTTTTTGGGAAGAGTCCTTTCTCTAATTTGGGGTGCAATCCTTTAGTCTCTGTCTTCCAGAATAATATGTGAACTCAGCATCGAGAGTTTCATACTATAGAGTTCAAATGTTTGGTGTCACAAATACAACACAGGTCCTGATTGTATAACTTCAGAAAAGACAGAGAAACACAAATAGAAAAATAATAATGTCTAGAGACTCTGAGTTTATCAATTGTTTCAAATGTAAATGTGCTGGTTTTTTACTGAGACAAGAATCAGACAGCAAAAGAAAAAAAAGTCTCCTGGCACTTAGCAGTTATAAGTACTTAGCTATCAATTAATTAAATGTTAGATAACTTTAGGTTTTAAAATGGAACCAGTATCAAAGCACACAATGATAAGCTACATGCTAAAGGCAGCAAAATCTTCCTATACTATAGAAATTACTGAATGATTCTTACAAGTTTTTATTTGGCTGGTCTGGTTTAGTTTGAGTTTTTAGTTTGTCGTAGTACTTTATAGCATCTGAAGATTAACTTTTTTTTTATCACAATAAGACTTATCTTGCCTTTGCAGACTAAGGTTCTTTTCGAACAAAGCACAAAGTGATTAGAACTCTAACCTCAGGCAGAAAGATGAGCATCTCACTCAACATCTGCAGTAAGCTAGTGCCTAGACACTCAGAATGCAAAGAAGTTATATAGAGTCCCAGCAGATGGAAGCCTAAAACTTCACCCACAGACCAGAGCAGGAGTGAAGAAAAGTCCCTGGTATTTTTTGTAAGGAGAAGGGGCCCACTTGTTCATTCCCTACTTCGCTTGCTTAGTCCCAAAATAACCACACAGAAACTGTATTAATTAAAATACTGCATGGCCATTAGCTCTACTTTCTTATTGGCTAACTCTTACACATTAGTTTAATCGATGTCCATTAATCTGTGTATCACCATGTGGCCGTGGCTTACTGGAAATTCTAACCAGCATCAATCTCAGGCAGAGGATCCATGACTTCTCTCATTCTGCCCTTCTTCCCAGCATTCACTTCTGTCTTTTCTGCTTACTTAATGTCTGCCCTATGAGGCCCAAAGCAGTTTCTTTATTCATTAACAAATGAAAGCAACACATGAACAGAAGAACCTCCTACACCAGGTATTTGTCTTGCCAGGATCTCCTGAAGCAACTTCAACAAATAAACATGATGCTTCCCACAGGACAGGGAACCCTGATTGCTTTTCGGGCTGGGGGGGGGGACTTAATTGGGGGAGGGGGAGGGAAATGGGAGGCGGTGGCGGGGAAGAGACAGAAATCTTTAATAAATAAATAAATTAAAAAAAATCAAAAAAAAAGAAAAAAAAGAACTCTCCAAATTCAAAAAAAAAAAAAACAAATAAACATGATGATCTCTGCTTCTTGGGTGGGTTTTTGTTCAGAGCATTATCAGCTCTGTCTCTTGAAAAGTGTTTTCTTTCCGGGTCTGGATTATTTCACCACATATTATGTTTTCCAAGGTCATTTTGTGTTTCTACAAAGCAGTGTAGTATGATATAAACTGGAAAAGCAGCTGATCTAATAGGAAAGTTGACTGATTATCAAAGGGGTAGGAAGGATGTCAATATTATATTAATTCTTTCAAAATAGCTAGAAGAGAGATTCTGAAATTTTTTAACCACAAAAAAATGTGAATAAAACCAGACTCTCTGAACATAGCAGACAATGAGGACTACTGAGAACTCAAGAACAATGGCAATGGGTTTCTGATCCTACTGCACGCACTGGCTTTGTGGGAGCCTAGGCAGTTTGGATGCTCAACTTACTAGACCTGGATGGATGTGGGGGTTCCTTGGACTTCCCACAGGACAGGGAACCCTGGTTGCTTTTCGGGCTGGGGGGGGGGACTTAATTGGAGGAGGGGGAGGGAATTGGGAGGTGGTGGCGGGGAAGAGACAGAAATCTTTAATAAATAAATTAAAAAAATGTGAATGTAGGGGGCGGCAGTAGCCTGGGACAGGGAACTCAGACATTCCTCGTCCTCCCTATACTTCCTGAGCTTCCTGCTGGGCCTATACTCCCAGCATAATGCCTCTCTCTTCCTATCCCACCCAGCTTGAATCCAGAACCCTCCCCGCTTCTGGCTTTCTTCCCCCTTTGGGCGCTGGGGCCGAATCCCTCCCGAGGGCAACCTAGCTGGTGGGAGCTCCTTTGTTTCAATAGCCTGCCTGCAGCAAGCAAGGTAGGCGCTTTGTTTATGAGCTACCCAACCAGCATAGAGATCTGATTTTGGCACCAGGTGAGACATCACTGGGGAGTGCCATCACTGGGAAGGTACATCAATAGGCAGGGAGACCTGATCCTGTAAAAGAAAATCCATAGGGAAGCATTTGGAGGAAAAGATGGGCAGGTGCCAATGCAAGAATTCACACAACAATCTGAAAAACAACATGAAACCACCAGAACCCAGCGACCTCACAACAGGAGGACAGGAACACCTTAATCAAGAAGAAGTAGAAAAAATGGACTTTATGAAAGTGATTGACGCCCTTAAACAGCATGTAAAAAAAATGCCCTTATAGAAATGATGAGAAGTATAACAGAAAGTTTGAAGAATTGAATAAATCAGTGAATGATACCCTAGGAAACCAAGGAAAAACAATCAAACAGATAATGGAAACAGTTCAAGACTTGAAAACTGAAGTGGAGGCAAAGAAGAAAACACAGAGGGCCGGCTGGACATGGAAAATCTAGGTAAACGAATAGAGACTACAGAAACAAGCATAACAAGCAGAATACAAGAGATAGAAGAAAGAATCTCAGATTCTGAAGATAACATAGAGAAAATAAATGCACTGATCAAAGAAAACAGCAAGTCCAACAAACTCTCATCACAAAACATTCAGGAAACATGGGACACAATAAAAAGACCAAACCTAAGAATAATAGGAGTAGAAGAAGGAGAAGAAGTGCAGCTCAACGGTCCAGAAAATATATTTAATAAAATTATAGAAGGAAACTTTCCCAACCTAAAGAAAGATGTACCTATGAAGGTTCAAGAAGCATACAGAACACCGAATAGGCTGGATCAAAAAAAACAAAAAAAAAATCCCTTCTCCATATAATAATCAAAACACAAAGCATACAGAAAAAAGAAAGAATATTAAGAGCTTCAAAGGAAAAAGGCCAAGTTACTTATAAAGGTAAACCTATCAGACTTACACCTGACTTCTCTATGGAAACCATGAAAGCCAGAAGTTCCTGGATAGATGTACTACAAAAACTAAGAGACCATGGATGCAAGCACAGTCTACTACACCAAGCCAAGATTTCATTCACTATAAATGGAGAAATTAAAATTTTCCAGGATAAAAACAAATTTAAACAATACGTAGCCACAAATCCAGCCTTACAGAAAATAATAGAAGGAAAATCACTAACCAAGGAGTCCAACAATGACCACAATAACTCAGACATATAGAGACCCTTCACCAGCACAACTCAAGAAGGGAAACACACAAACTCTACTACTAAAAAAGTGACCGGAGTTAACAACCACTGGTCATTAATATCACTTAATGTCAATGGACTCAACTCACCTATAAAAAGGCACAGGCTAAGAGATTGGATATGAAAACAGGATCCAACATTCTGCTGTTTACATGAAACACACCTCAACCACAAAGACAGGTACCTACTCAGAGTAAAGGGCTTGGAAAAGGCTTATCAAGCAAATAATTTCTAATTTCTAACAAAGTTGACTTCAAACTTAAATCAATCAGAAGAGATAGAGAGGGACATTTTATACTCATAACAGGAACAATTCATCAGGATGAAGTCTCAGTCCTGAACATCTATGTCCCTAATATAAAAGCACCCACGTACGTAAAACTCAAGGCAGCCATCAAACAGCACACATTAATAATAGGAGATTTCAACACTCCTCTCTCACCAATGGACAGGTCAATCAGACAGAAACCTAACAGAGAAATTAGAGAATTAATGAAGGTAATGAATCAATTCGGCTTAACAGACGTCTATAGAATATTCCATTCAAATAGGAAAGAATATACCTTCTTCTCTGCAGCCCATGGAACCTTCTCAAAATTGACCACATACTCGGTAACAAAGCAAACTTCCACAGTTACAAAAAGATATTAGTAACCACCTGTGTCTTATCAGACCACCATGGATTAAAGTTAGAATTCAACAACAATGCTACCCCCAGAAAGCCTACAAACTCATGGAAAATGAACAGTCAAGTACTGAACCATAACTGGATTAAGGAAGAAATAAAGACAGAAATTAAAGTCTTCCTTGAATTCAATGAAAATAAGGAAACAACATACTCGAACTTATGGGACACTATGAAAGCAGTGCTAAGAGGAAAGTTCATAGCACTAAGTGCCCACTTAAAGAAAACAGAGAAAGCACATATTGGAGACTTAACAGCCCACCTGAAAGCTCTAGAAAAAAAAGAAGCAGACTCACCTAGGAGGAGTAGAAGACTGGAAATAATCAAACTGAGGGCTGAAATCAACAAAATAGAAACACAGAAAACAATCCAAAGAATCAATGAATCAAGAAGCTGGTTCCTGGAGAAAATCAACAAGATTGACAAACCCCTATCCAAACTAGTCAAACGGCAGAGAGAAAATTTGCAAATTAATAAGATCAGAAATGAAAAGGGGGACATAACCACAAACACAGAGGAAATTCAGAGAGTCATTAGATCTTACTACAAAAGCTTGTATGCCACTAAACTGGAAAATGTAAAAGAAATGGACGCTTTTTTAGATAAATACGATTTACCAAAATTAAATCAGGAACAGGTGAACAATCTAAACAGACCTGTCAGTCGCGAAGAACTAGAAGTTGTTATCAAAAACCTCCCTACCAAAAAAAGCCCAGGGCCAGATGGGTTCAATGCGGAATTCTACCAGAACTTCCAAGAAGACCTAATACCTATACTCCTCAAAGTATTCCACAATATAGAAACAGAAGGGTCATTACCAAATTCCTTTTATGAAGCTACAGTTACTCTGATACCAAAACCACACAAAGACTCAACCAAGAAAGAGAATTACAGGCCAATCTCCCTCATGAACATCGACACAAAAATCCTCAACAAAATACTGGCAAAATGAATCCAAGAACACATTAGGAAAATGATCCATTATGATCAAGTAGGCTTCATCCCAGAGATGCAGGGCTGGTTCAACATACGAAAATCTATCAATATAATCCATCATATAAATAAACTGAAAGAAAAAACCATATGATCATTTCATTAGATGCTGAAGAAGCATTTGACAAAATTCAACATCCCTTTATGATGAAAGTCTTGGATAGAATAGGGATACAAGGGTCATACCTAAATATAATAAAAGCTATTTACATCAAGCCAACAGCTAACATCAAATTAAACGGAGAGAAACTCAAAGCCATCCCACTAAAATCAGGAACACGACAGGGCTGTCCACTCTCTCCATACCTCTTCAATATAGTGCTTGAAGTTCTAGCAATAGCAATAAGACAACATAAAGGGATCAAGGGGATTCGAATTGGAAAGGAAGAAGTTAAACTTTCGTTATTTGCAGATGATATGATAGTGTACTTAAGCGACCCCAAAAACTCCACCAAAGAACTTTTACAGCTGAAAAACACCTTTAGTAATGTGGCAGGATACAATATCAACTCCAAAAAATCAGTCGCCCTCTTATACACAGAGGATATGGAAGCAGGGAGGGAAATCAGAGAAGCTTCACCTTTCACGATAGCCACAAACAGCATAAAATAACTTGGGGTAACTCTAACCAAGGAAGTGAAAGATCTATTTGACAAGAACTTTAAGGCATTGAAGAAAGAAATTGAAGAGGATACCAGAAAACGGAAGGACCTCCCTTGTTCTTGGATTGGGAGGATCAACATAGTAAAAATGGCAATTCTACCAAAGGCAATTTATAGATTCAATGTAATCCCCATCAAGGTCCCATCAAAATTCTTCACAGATCTTGAGAGGACAATAATCAACTTTATATGGAAAAACAAAAAACCCAGGATAGCCAAAACAATCTTATACAATAAAGGATCTTCTGGATGCATTACCTTCCCTGACTTCAAATTCTATTACAGAACTACAGTAATGAAAACAGTGTGCTACTGGCATAAAAACAGAGAAGTCGACCAATGGAATCGTATAGAAGACCAGGATTTTAACCCACAAACCTATGAACACCTGATTTTCAATAAAGGAGCTAAAAGTATACAATGGAAGAAAGAAAGCGTCTTCAACAAATGATGCTGGCACAACTGGATGCCAACCTGTAGAAGAATGAAAATAAACCCATATCTATCACCATGCACAAAACTCAAGGCCAAATGGATCAAAGACCTCAATATCAGTCCGAACACACTGAACCTGATAGAAGAGAAAGTGGGAAGTACCCTACAACAGATGGGCACAGGAGATTGCTTCCTATGTATAACCCCAGCAGCACAGACATTAAGGGCAACATTGACTAAATGGAACCTACTAAAACCGAGAAGCTTCTGTAAAGCAAAGGACATTGTCACTAAGACAAAAAGGCAACGTACTGACTGGGAGAAGATCTTCGCCAACCCTGCAACAGACAAAGATCTGATCTCCAAAATATATAGAGAACTCAAGAAACTAGACTTTAAAATGCTAATTAACACAATCAAAAAATGGGGCACTGAACTGAACAGAGAATTCTCAACAGAAGAAGTTCAAATGGCCAAAAGACACTTAAGGTCATGCTCAACCTCCTTAGCGATCAGGAAAATGCAAATCGAAACAACTTTAAGATACCATCTTACACCTGTCAGAATGGCTAAAATCAAAAACACCAATGATAGCCTTTTCTGGCGAGGTTGTGGAGGAAGGGGTACCCTCATCCATTGCTGGTGGGAATGCAAACTTGTGCAACCACTTTGGAAAGCAGTGTGGCGGTTTCTCAGGAAATTCGGGATCAACCTACCCCTGGACCCAGCCATACCCCTCTTGGGAATATACCCAAGAGATGCCCTATCATATGACAAAAGCATTTGTTCAACTATGTTCATAGCAGCATTATTTGTAATAGCCAGAACCTGGAAACAACCTACATGTCCTTCAATGGAAGAATGGATGAAGAAAGTGTGGAATATATACACATTCGAGTACTACGCTGCGGTAAAAAACAATGACTTCTCGAATTTTGCATGCAAATGGATGGAAATAGAAAACACTATCCTGAGTGAGTTAACCCAGACCCAAAAAGATGAACATGGGATGTACTCACTCATAATTGGTTTCTAGCCATAAATAAAAGTCACGGTGATCCTAAAGAAGCTAAATAAGAAGGTGAACCCAAAGAAAAACATATAGTTATCCTCCTGGCTATGGGAAGTAGACAAAATTGCTGGGGAAAAATTTGGGATCTTGCGGGTGGGGTGTGATGGGGGTAAGGGGAGATGGGGATAGAAAAGTGAGAAAGGGAGGATGGGGGGAACTTGGGGAAACAGGATGATTGGGAAAAAGGAAGGTTGGATAGGGGAGCACGGAAGCACAATTCTTAGTTAAGGGAGCCATCTTAGTTTTGGCAAGAGACTTGAACCTAGAGTGGCTCCCAGGAGCCCAAGGCGATGTCCCCAGTTAGTTCCTTGGGCAGCTGAGGATAGGGAACCTGAAATGACCCTAGCCTATAGCAATACTGACGAATATCTTGCATATCACCATAGAACCTTCATCTGGTGATGGATGGAGATAGAGACAGAGACCCACCCTGAAGCACCAGACTGAGCTCCCAAGGACCCAATGAGGAGCGGAAGGAGGGAGAACATGAGTAAGGAAGTCAGGACCATGAGGCATGCACCCACCCACTGAGACAGTGGGGCTGATCTATTGGGAGCTCACCAAGGCCAGCTGGACTTTGACTGAAAAAGCATGGGATAAAACCGGACTCTCTGAACATGGCGAACAATGAGGGCTGATGAGAAGCCAAGGACAATGGCACGGGGTTTTGATCCTACTTCATGTTCTGGCTTTGTGGGAGCCTAGCCAGTTTGGATGTCTTCCTAGACATGTGGGAGGACCTTGGACTTTCCACAGGGCAGGGAACTCTGACTGCTCTTTGGACTGGAGAGGGAGGGGGAGAGGAGTGGGGGGAGGGGGAGAAGGATGGGAGGAGGGGGAGGGAAATGGGAGGCTGGAAGGAGGTAGAAACGTTTTTTTTCTTTTTCTCAATAAAAAATGTGAATGTAGGAAGGAATGGATATGCTAAATAAACTTTGGAAAACAAAAACTTGAGAAATCATGATGCTTATGTACACTAACATGATTTCTCAGACCTGCCAGAAACATAATGGATCTGCTTAATAGACTCTCCCTTATCTTTAGGAGGATCTTCTCTTATTCTAGTCAATTTTAATATTCTCATCATAGCTACCATTTAGTTTCATCCTCTTTAGACTTACATGCCAGCTTCTCTGAGCAGTGAGGACAGACTTTTCTAATGGCCCTCCCCACCACATCTTCCTTTTGTCCTGGTGAAATGAAGTCAACCACCATCTTCTCATGTCACTTTTCAGGTCACAGGCAATTTTTGAACTTCAGAAGCAAGGGAAAATACAACACCATGCTTGTAATGTGCTCAGATATTAAAAACATATTCATTAGTTTTTCAAAGGAAGAATTATGTTAAAAGTAGGTTATTCTAGCCTTACCCTCTCTGAGGAGTGGATGGGGAAAGGGATGATGGGAAGATGGGGGATTCAAGAGGAGGGGAGAGAGTGGGAACTGGGATTAATATATAAAATGAGAAAACATTGTCTTAAAAATTTTTTAAAACATAGAGAATTCTAGTAGCAAGCAATGGTGTCACATGCCTGTAAACCTATTTGGTTGTAGAAGCAGGGGGTTAGAAAGACCATGAGTTTAAAGACAGCTGAACCTTATAGGAAGATTCTACCTAACTTCAGATGAACTAATCAAGGATAAAAGGAGAAGAATTAAATTAAGACTATGAATCAATAAAAATAAAATAATAACAAAGCAAAAAATCTTCTGGATATGTGTTCTATAGATTTTACACCTATATATTCTCACTGTTGATCTATTAATAAGTAATGTTATTTTCTAAAACTACTTTTGCTAAATTTGTTATTTATCAATCTCATACATGTATAAAGTCCATTTTAAGCACTCTTATCTGCATCTTCTCTTTCTCCTGCCCATGTGTGACAATTCTTCTCTTCCCTATAAGTGCCTCTTTCAAATTCATGCAGTTTTGTTTTGTTTACCTACCCACTTAATTTTTAGTCAGGGTTGTCTGTGTGATCCTGAGGTTGTAACTAGCCATTGGAGCTTGACAGGCCCATCAGTGGGTACACAACTGAAGACAATAACTGAACCTCCTTCAGAATCCATCCATAGACAATAGTTCAGAATGAAGAGATAGGACCCTGTACAGTCTCCCTTTTCCTCCTGGTCCATAGGCCACCAGGCTATGAGAACAAAGAGAGAAGAGGCAGCATTCAGGGCTTTGCATGGCCTGAGTATGGTGGAATTAGACATAAAGCCAATATTGTGTTAAATTTGAAGGACTCCTATTGAAATCAAGAGCATGACAAGTTTGTGTACTCTCTCCACTTCTATTAAATACTCAAAGTCTTAGTTAGAGCAATAAGATGAGAAGGAAATAAAAGAGATACAAATAGGAAAAAAAAGAGTCAAAGAATCCCTGTTTGCTTATGATAAAACGTTACACAGAAGAGAGCCCCAAGGCTCCACCACAGAACTCTTACAATTGATAAATACTTTACACAAAGTAGAAGACATGAAATTAACATCAAATCAGTAAAGACACAGTGAGAAATAAGGGAACTAATCCCACCCCAATAGCTCAAGTAAAAATACAAAAACAAACAAATAAAAACTTTGTAATAAAGCTCACGAATGAAGGGGAAGAACTATTCTTTAAAACTCTAAAGAAGTTGAGGAAGATTCTAGAATATGGAAAGACCGTGTGTTAAGAGACTAGAAGAATATATATTGTGAAAATGACCATCCCAACAAAAGCAATTTACAGATTCAATGCAATACCAATGAAAACCCCCCACACCACCATTCACAGAACTAGAAGAAAACCATCTTAAGATTCACATGGAAGAACAAACGAACCCCGATAGCCAAAGCAATCTTGAGCAAAAAGAATACTGCTGGAGGCATTGACATACTCAGTCTCCAGTTCTATGACAAAACTATAGTAATAAAAGGCATCATAATGTTAACATAAAAGTAAATGCATAGATCAGTGAGATATAAGACCCAGATGTAAATCCACATCATTGCAGCTACCTTTTTGAAAAAGATGCCAAAAATACATAGTGGAGAAAAGACAATATCTTTAATAAATGATGTAAAAACTAGGTATCTGCACGTGGAGGAACAAAGCTCGATCACTGACTCTGATCTTACATAAAGAACAACTTCCAGTGCTTCAAGGATCTCCACATAAAACTTGAACTCTGAAGCTGCTGTGCCAGAGGCAGGGAGTGGGCTGTGACACATAGCTTTGGCAAATACTTCCTAAATAGGACTTTGTTGGCTCTGGAAATAATCTTGAGAATCTCTTAAGTAAAATCTTCTGTTCGTGGAGGGAACAGACAGTTGAGTAAAGATGCAGCTTATAGAATGGGGGAATAGCTTTGCCATTGCAACCAATTGAGAATAAATTTCCAGAATATACAAATAACTCGAAAACAAAAATCAACTTAGCAACTAAATTTTTTAAAATGGTCTATAGGTCCAGAGAGAGAGAGAGAGTTCATAATACAAATGGTTAAGAACATTTTTTAAGCTGTTCAACCTCATTAGCCATCAGGGAAATGTACCTTAGAATTACATTGAGCTTCCTTCTCACCCCAGTCAGAATAAATGGCTATCATCGAGAAATTAAATGACAAGTGCTAATGGGGATGTTGATAAGGAGCAACATTTAATTCACTGTTGATGCTTGTGTAATAGTGTGTAATGGATGAGTGGATAGTACAGCCACTATAATAATAAATTCTTGAGAAAGCTATAAATAGATAGCTATATTTTATATTCATACATACATATCTCTATATAAATTATGTATAAACATTCAAGCTATTTTGCTCCTGGCATATACTGGAAGGATTCTGTATCCTGCTATAGAAATACACTCTCAGGGGCTGGAGAGATGGCTCAGTGGTTAAGAGTACTGACTGCTCTTCCAAAGGACCCGGGTTCAATTCCCAGCACCCACATGGCAGCTCACAACTGTCTGAAGATCCAGTTGCAGGGGATCTAACACATTTGTACCAATGCACATAAAAAATAAAGTTAAATAAACCATAAAATATTTTTTTAAAAAAAGAAATACACTCTCATGGCTTCTCTCTTCACAATAGCAAGGACATGAAATCAACCTAGATGTCCATTAATGGCGGCATGGATGCAGAAAATTTGGTACACACACAATAGAATTTTATTCATATATAGAGATAAAAGTATAAGATTTGTAAATAGATAGATGAAACTGGAAAGATTCAACTGGGGTAGATAATTCAGGGACAGAAAGACAAATGTTGCCTGTTCTCTCTCATATGTGTATATTCTAATTTTGAACTAGTAGATCTGTGTGTTCTGTAGAAGTCACTGAGGTGGAGTGTAAGGGAGAAGATGATAGGATGATAAATGACATGAAAGACAGAACATTAGGAGTGGAAAGGTTTAGGCAAAGATGGGGATAGGACCCAAGCAAAACAAAGGGCAATAAAAAGAAACTAAATCTCAGATATGAAAGTGCTTCCCAGTGGTACCAATTTCTTCTTCATCACTTTCTACTAAAATTGTGCTTTTTACTTTGGAGAAATCATCTGTACTTGCTGTTTACCAGTTCTCATAATATTGAAAGGTGCTATGTAAGTTGCTGAGGGGGGAATGGTCATCAATAATTTTACCAGCTGTGAATTCAGGGAACTAATAATGATCCAGGTAGTAAGATATGGGTGAAATGTTAGCTCAAATGTTATTGCGTATAACAACTGCTTTCTGATTGGATTTAAGACTCTCTCCACATTAGCCTCGTACTGTTGATCAGGTCAAGAACCCACGACTGGGGAGCTAACAATCATCAAAAATGAACCTACTGCTATTATTCTGCTAAATGGACATATTTATCAAACTGCCCTCTAAATTGTATCTCACAGCTCATTGATTAATGCAGCTCTCAGACCTCATGAGAGAAGTGTCTCTGTGCAGCCGATGATAGTTGATGCAGAAACTTCCAATCCATCAAAGTGTAGAGAAGTGTCATCAGAGGGATCAACCATAAATGGCACATTTAAATCATACCCATTGCCCTCGAGGCTTAGGGGCTAACACAGAATAGAGGGCAGAAAGATTGTAAGAGCCAGAAGTAAGGGAGTACTGGAGCAAAACAGTGTTTTCTGGGCATGGCATGACTATTGATTATAGTCATGGACTCAAAGCATCTGTGGTTGCAGGCTTGCTAGAGTCAAGCTGACACAAGCTAAAAGGGAACCTCCAATGAGAAAATGCCTCCATAAAATCAGGCTACAGGCAAACCTGTAGGGTGTTTTCTTAATTAGTGACTGATGAGGAGGGCCCAGTCCATTGTGGTGATTCTGGGTTCTATAAGAAAGATGACTGAACAAGCCACGATGAGCAAGTCAGTAAGAAACACTCCTCTGTGACTTCTGCAGCAGCTCCTGCCTCCAGGTTCCTGCCCCGTTTGAGTTCCTGTCTTGACTTCTTTCAATGATGGACTATGTCATAGAAGTACCTTTTCCTCTCCAACTGGCTTTTGGTCATGATGCTTCATCAAAGCAAAAGAAACCTTATCTAGAACAGGTTGCATGTATAAGACCTGCACAAGATCAACCCAGTGAATATTCCAGCATGAAATGGGAGAGGGATCATTGGGCCCTCCCTCTAACTGAGCAACTTTTGGCAGGTGATCATTTGTGAAGGAGAGTCGGTTTTCTTTAAGGATGTGGCTCCCAGTCAACCATGGTCAGTGGTTGGTTCCACACAACTAGAAGATTATATGCAGCATAAATTGGATGCAATTTTTAAAAAAGAAAAAGTTGAATGATTTTTAGAAGAAAAGAAAAAGAATTTAAGAGAACACAAAGTGCCACGTGGTGGTGGCACATGCCTTTAATACCAGGACTTTGGAGGCAGAGGCAGTCGGATCTCTGTAAGTTCAAGAACAGTTGGGTCTATGGAGAAAGGTCCAGGATAAGCTTCAAAACTACAGAGAAACCCTGTCTCAAGAAACAAAAAAATAAACAAACAAAAAAGGGAACACAAAGTAGGAAGGAATGGGTAAGAAGATAGAAAGGAATTATGGGAATACGGGTGGGATTAATGCAACCAAAATACATTGTATGAAATTCTCAAAGAGTCAATGAAAATTTTTAAAAATTAAAAATTGTTGATTTAAATTTAAGAATTAGACAAAAAAAGGTATTTACATTGATGCATGATGATGTCCAACATGCTATAAAGAAGGGGGTAGGACAAACACATGTGAATCCCACATGGGGAAACTATGTTGTGTATGGATTATTCAGGGAAAGAAGTAAGAGGTTTGAGTGCTAGACTCACATCTTACAAAACTTGTAAACACAGAGACACAGAGATTGATGGATAAAGGGAAATCCCAAACAGAACAAACTGCTGAGCACAGAGAAAAACAGGGAGGGTCAGAGCCCAGCTGGTAGATAACAAGTGAGAGAGAAGGGGAGGTTTGATCACTAGGACAAATTTAAAGAGAGTCTCAACCCTTTTCTCTAACTCCCCCACTGCACTCTGTTAATACCTTCATCAGTCCTGTGACTCAGGGTAGAATCCCAAATAGCATTTGACTGGAAGTCAGGCTCATTCTTGGGCCTGGAAAAAATCCATTTATAGACTTCCTTGAGCTGTGGGTAAACACTGAGTTAACAACATAGACAGGGTTGGTTTATTTGTTTTAGTTTTTTAGAACAGGGTCTCAGATAATCAAGGTTTGATTGGATTGGCTATATAGTTGAGGGTGGCCTTGATCTTTCTGTCCCTTTACCCCAAATGCTGAGACTAAGGTGTGCACCATCATTGCTGGCTAAGAGGCCATACTATTCATTTCATTTATTTCTAAGGGGGAAAATAGTACTTCTACAGAGCTGAAGGGAAGCTTCAGAAATTGTTTGCCAGACAACTTCTGCAATCTGTTATGTTTAGTGTCCACTTCCTTTTTCAATAGATTCAATGTGGCTTGTTTGTCTGAGAAACCCTACTTCACTTCTAAGAGTGTGGTTGGGATGGAACCTCCACCACCAACCGTCAGCTCTGAGACAGGAGCATTAGTGTATCTCTTATTTTTAGCAGAAATACAGGAGTCTTTATCAATGCAACTGGATGATGCAGAGGAACAGTGTCCTTTATGTACCTGGATACAGTGTTACACCTTTATTGCACTGCAATTATAATCTTCTTTCTGAAGGACATTGAACTCACCAGCACATGTTGTTTGCTCTGCCTTCAGAATTCCATGTGAATCTGACCGTTTCTCTTCAGCAGCTCTGTGGAGTCATCACACGCCCCATGGTGGCCATAGGAGCAATTCCCAGGTGACCTTCCCTTTCTAATCTTAGCTCCGACAGCCTTTTGTCTGTGCAGCAACAGCAGCAGCCTTAGTAGACTTACAATAGATGGCTCTCATCACTCTACTGATCTACAGTCCTCCAGATTTTCCAATCATCAATAAGATCCTTTGGTATTTGTCTTCCCATCCTTGTGCCTTACCGTTCTTCCCAGCTCCTCCCACCCCAAAGACCCTGAGGAACAAACAAGTATCCTCACCTTGCTGCTTTTCTCCCAAGAAAATCACAAGCATTATGTATCAGCAAAGACTGATGCACAGTGTATAAAATAGTCACTCAGTGTCGTGGAATATTGTTTTAAGATGTGTTGCATTTGTTTATGCTGTGGAACACTTGTTTTAATGATGCAAAGATGTGTTGCACTCTTTTATATTACATTTGTTTAACTCTGTGAAGCTGAGATACTTTGCCTGTCTAACACACCAGATTGGTCTAATAAGGAGCTGCACAGCTGATAACTGTCAGAGAAAGGATCGGTGGGGCTGGCGGGCAGATAGAATAAATAGGAGGAGAATTCTGTGAAGAGGGAGTGAGGAAAGGAGAAAGAAAAAAGGCACCAAGGGTCAGTCACCCAGCTACACAGCAAGCCATGGAGTAAAAAGTAAAGAAAGGTATAGAGAATAAAGATGAAGGCCCAGAGGCAGCAAGTAGACTGGATAACTTAAGAAAATGTGGCTAGTAATAAACCAAGCTAGGGTCAGGCACTGATAAGAAAGAATAAGCCTCTGTATGATGTATTTGGGAGCTGGATGGCAGATCCCCACCAAAGAGCAAAGAATGAAGAGTAACAACCGACTACACTTAACATATGCTATTCCATCCCCTGCTTTCTTTCTTTTATTTATTTTTTATTTTTCCCCTGATTTATTTATCTGTGTAATATGATAATAATAAAAAGCAACATGTTCTTGAGCACATGCAAGGATGTGCCTAGCCATTCCATGACGATGAAGACTTTATAAACAAAGGACTTCAGGTTTTTTTTTTTATTTTTATTTACTGTTGTAACATATCTCTAGAACAACTTTTGTCACCAAGTAGAGAAAAGGATAATGGACTAGTAAGAGATTAATGAATATTGGTGACGCTAATGTAAGCGTGTAACCAGGTTGAACCAATGAAATCACACTCGAAAGCTCTGGTTAATAGAAGCGCTAGGAAAGGAAGCTTTCTTGGCTGGATTAAAGGAGAAAAGCATAGCCAAACAGAACAAAACAAATGCAAAAGCAGTAACCGAATCAAGCTAGGTCATCTCTGTAGGTAAAGGAAGAAGGGGGCAATGGAGAGGACAAGAGGCTGAGAATTTGATCACGTGACCCAGGATTTGGAGGCATTTAGGACCCTGATGTTTTTAGTTATGTGCAAGATCAAATTCTGAATGATCTTAATGAGCTCTGGACCAAACGTCTGCCAGACAATTCTGAAAGAATTTTGCCTGATACGTTAGCCAGCCTTCTCTCCAACAGTAAGCTGACTAGGACCCAGAAAAGGCTCCGACTAGGAAAATTTATGACAGAGCCAAACCCAAGCTTGGTTCTTGTGAGCCTGGACCCTGGTTTTTCCCCTCTACTGCTTAGCTGGGGCATAGATTCAGATTATCCTGTGAACTTGTGGTACATTTATGAAACAACATTGTGTTCCAGCCAGGAATCCTAGGAAATTAAGTAGCTTGAGGTGAAGTGCCCAGTGTTATTTGGTCGTTTTAAATACTTCACTGGAGGGGAATCCGCTTAGAAAAAAAAGAAACAGGTCTTCCTCCAAAGAAATACCAGGTTTAACTTTTCAGTCTAACTTAAGCTATAGGTTTACTGGTAAAAGAAAATCTTTTTATAAAGACTGCATTTTCCCCCCAAAATTTATTACATTCATGCTTTGTCTTGGGCTTTTTGAAAGTTGTGCATCTTTTAAATCTCTGCATCCTGATGGACATAGGCCAGCACCACCTAACAGCCTTCACAGGATCATCCCAGACTGCCTGAAAATTATGACGGAGTTTCTTCTTTAGTTCCTAGGGTTCTGTGATCAGTGGTTACCTCACATTAGGTGAATATAAAAATTAAACGCTTGGGGAACCCTGACAGCTCTTTGGACTGGAAAGGGAGGGGGAGAGGAGTGGGGGGAAGGGGAGAGGGGTGGGAGGAGGGGGAGAAGAGTGGGAGGAGGGGAGGAGGGGGAGGGAAATGGGAGGCTGATGGGAGGAGGTGGAAATTTGTTTTTTTTCTTTTCTTTATCCTCCTTTTATCAATAAAAAAAAGAAAAAAAATAAAAAAAAATAAAAAAAAAATTAAACGCTTGGAGTCTGCATACAACAAAAGTTTGTATGAGAGTAGCCATAGATCCTATAATTTTGGAGCTCTGATATCTCTGCAGTGGATCCCCAAGGCTTTGTGTATATTATGTATTAGAAGCTGAGTAAAATAAAGCTAGAAGGATGAGGGTCTCCACGTTATTTTTTAAGTTTACCAGAGAAAACATGAGATATCCTGACAGACTTTCTGTCTTAATTCTTAGAGTTGGTGCTCTCTTCCTGAATATTTGAGATGCTCCAAAAATGCTGCTTAACCCAATTTGTATATGCAATGTGGTTTGTAGTTTATATTACACTACTGAATATAACAAAAGGAATGTGGGCCAAGCCCAGATCTGCCCAAACGGATAACTTGATCTTAGAAATAGAATAGTGTTTATGTGTGGTGATAAAGGTATGCCATCCCAGTACTAAGGAGTCAGAAGCAAGACAACCAGAGGTTCAAAACCAGCTTCACTACGCAGTCAGTTTGCAGCCACTCTGAGATACAGAACACAATGTCTCAGAAAGCCATTTTTTCTTTTGATGATCCCATCAAATGTTTTAGCATTAAAATATAAAAATAATGTTTACTGTATTTCAATTATTTTTATTAAACTGCTATTTTAAATACTTGAGCATTTGAAAAAAACTTTTGGTTAATTAACTCAGACATGTTGAAAATTATACTTACTACAGGGTTTTTTATTTTTTGCTTTGATCATGGACTTTTTATAATATATTACAATGTAAATATAAATATCACAATATAAATCTAAAATATACCCTTCCTATATACACCAGGGGTGGAGTTAGAGGTATATTCAACCTTTACCAGATTTTACATAGATATTGAGTATCCAAACTCAGGTCTTTATGTTTTATGGTACAGACAGAAGTTTGCAAAAAAAATGTCCATAAATAAAGCTATATTTTCTTAAGAACAGTCTTGAAAATGCATAAAAGCATGGATCTTAGAAAGTGGGGTACAAGAGGGGAAAAGACTCAGTAGGTAAGGATGCTGGCTGAAAAATCATTGGCTCTTTTAAATCCTATTTTCTAAAGACAAGAAAATTAAATGTAAATAATGTTGAGAATTAAAACTTGACCCAATTTGCATTTATATTGGAATCTTATGGCACGCTTTATCACATTAAGCATTAATTCATTATCCTTCTGTACTAGCCCAAATTATGAACTAAATGCTCAGGACAATAAACCATGTACAGTAGGCTCTCAACACTCGCCTAATGCTAACAACTTAAATTACTTAACATTTAAGCTGAACCGTCTACTTGCCACAGCCATAAACACGAGCACTGGCCATGTCAAGAGATTAGACAGCAAGACAGAGATGTTAACTAGATTACCAGAGAGTCTCCAGTTGGAGGAACTACCCCAGCTTTGAAACACCCGAGACAGATTAGGTAAACTCCAACAGAGAACAATTCTCAGGACACGAGGAAGCCCCCCCCCCCACCCTTGTGTTTCCGATTTTCATTGGCTCCACTGCTGGTCTCCACTTCAAGCCATTCTGAGTTTAAGGTGTAACTCAGTCTGTCACCAGATATCCAAGGCTGACATAGAGCTACTCCCCTTGTCTGTCCACCCCGTTGTTAATTGGAACCTCACACTAAGCCGTCCCTACTCTCATGGCTCCTCCTCAGCAGCATCACCAAGACAAGAAAAACCCATTTATCTGCTTCCTCTAAGGGTAGCTGCACCCCTTTCTCCAGCCTCCTGGACAAAGCTTCAACTGTACCCTTGTTAGTATTCTTCCTAACATCAAATCATTATATCCAATTATATAATCCAGTTGCCTATAGTCTAAATCTCATTACAAATTTGATTTCTTCCCCCTGCAAAGTCTCCCATGTAATTGCTGAAACTGTATTCACCTTTGTGTTGTCCACTGACTTCTGGAGAACAGTAGGTTGTTTTAAAATTCACTCTGTGCTACATCATTCTTCTGCTCAAAAACTACTGAGGATTTTCTACTGAGAACAAAATTTAAATTCTGCATATAGAACCATGATCTGCGGAGCTCCAGTATATTTTCTGACTCTGGGCCTCTTTACCTCATCTACTTCTATACCAGGCAAATTGAGCATTTAGTGTTTCCTCGCATAAGAAGATTGCACTTCTGGTGTAGGAATGCACACTGTAGGCCAGGTACACTCACAGTATCAGCAACTCCGTAACTCCTAGCATTGTACCAGCATCCTCCACAGCTCCCCATACTGTACCAGCATCCTCCACAGCTCCCCATACTGTACCAGCATCCTCCACAGCTCCCCATACTGTACCAGCATCCTCCACAGCTCCCCATACTGTACCAGCATCCTCCACAGCTCCCCATACTGTACCAGCATCCCCCACAGCTCCCCATACTGTACCAGCATCCTCCACAGCTCCCCATACTGTACCAGCATCCCCCACAGCTCCCATCACTGTACCAGCATCCTCCACAGCTCCCCATACTGTACCAGCATCCACCACAGCTCCTCATACTGTACCAGCATCCTCCACAGCTCCTATCACTGTACCAGCATCCTCCACAGCTCCTCATACTGTACCAGCATCCCCCACAGCTCCCATCACTGTACCAGCATCCTCCACAGCTCCCCATACTGTACCAGCATCCCCCACAGCTCCCATCACTGTACCAGCATCCTCCACAGCTCCCCATACTGTACCAGCATCCACCACAGCTCCCATCACTGTACCAGCATCCTCCACAGCTCCTATCACTGTACCAGCATCCTCCACAGCTCCCCATACTGTACCAGCATCCACCACAGCTCCCCATACTGTACCAGCATCCTCCACAGCTCCCCATACTGTACCAGCATCCCCCACAGCTCCCGATACTGTACCAGCATCCTCCACAGCTCCCGATACTGTACCAGCATCCCCCACAGCTCCCCATACTGTAACAGCATCCTGCACAGCTCCCCATACTGTACCAGCATCCTCCACAGCTCCCCATACTGTACCAGCATCTTCCACAGCTCCCCATACTGTACCAGCATCCTCCACAGCTCCCCATACTGTACCAGCATCCTCCACAGCTCCCCATACTGTACCAGCATCCTCCACAGCTCCCCATACTGTACCAGCATCCCCCACAGCTCCCCATACTGTACCAGCATCCTCCACAGCTCCCCATACTGTACCAGCATCCCCCACAGCTCCCCATACTGTAACAGCATCCTGCACAGCTCCCCATACTGTACCAGCATCCTCCACAGCTCCCCATACTGTACCAGCATCCCCCACAGCTCCCCATACTGTACCAGCATCCCCCACAGCTCCCCATACTGTACCAGCATCCTGCACAGCTCCCATCACTGTACCAGCATCCTTCACAGCTCCCATCACTGTACCAGCATCCTGCACAGCTCCCATCACTGTACCAGCATCCTGCACAGCTCCCATCACTGTACCAGCATCCTGCACAGCTCCCATCACTGTACCAGCATCCTCCACAGCTCCCATCACTGTACCAGCATCCTTCACAGCTCCCATCACTGTACCAGCATCCTCCACAGCTCCCCATACTGTACCAGCATCCTGCACAGCTCCCATCACTGTACCAGCATCCTGCATTGCTCTTCTTCCCCACTGTGCTACTACATTAGTCTTAGCCTCATCTCTCATTTTAAGATACTCACTTGACTACCAAGTACATACAAAACCAGCCCTTCAATAATCTTTTATACCTTAGCTTTTGACTCATAATTCTTATCAAAAACGTACATATTGATTTGTGCTCACACATTTTTTCTATTCCCAAAGGAGTATGGAATTTCCATATGCTTTGTTCACTGTTATATTTTCAGTTATTAGAACTCTGCCTGATGTAGAACAGGAATTTATTAAATAATTGAGATATGATTAGCTCTTCCTCTCTGTCTCAGCTTTTCGAGATGGTTGCATTACTGTATCCCAACAGCCAGAACTGTAACAATCATTTGGCTCTGATTTCTCCACATCCTTTCTTTAAGACTGACGAATGTGTTACCAGTTTGTAATTCCAGCTGTCACAGAGACAGAGACAGGAGGACTGAGGATGCAAGGCCAGCCTGAGCCACAAGATTTTTCTTATAAGAAAAATAGGTGACTGACAAGATTTCTTACTGGGTTGAAATGCTGCCAACCATTTGTAGGGATGGCTTAGTGTGAGGTTCCAATTAACAGTGGGGTGGACAGACAAGGGGAGTAGCTCTATGTCAGCCTTGGATATCTGGTGACAGACTGAGTTAAACCTGCTGCCAACCCCAGTGACCTGAATTGGATTCCCAGGACTCATCTAGTGGAAGAGACAGCCCTCCTACTGCAGTCTTTCACCTCCACATGCTGGCTGTGGCATGTGTGTGTGCACGACCACGCCATTTGTGCATGCACGCACACGCGTGCAATGAGTCATCATGGAACTGGAAAGCGAGTTACCTCTTGAATTTCAGGGAAGAACGGATACTAGCAGAAAACTTTCAGAAATGAAACCAGTAACCAGTGAAGAATAAAAAGCGATCTTCTTTTCTGAAAATTCTCTTGCACTGAGTTCAATTAGATCTTGGGACAATTTAGATTGGGTTTTATTCTTTTTGCGAGATCCTAAAAATAATGGCCATCTCCCCATCAAGATGTATGACTCACAGAAATACAAGGCTATAGGTCTCCAGATTTCAAAATCTAGAGGATATTTCAACACTCTCTGATGTTTATTTCACTTATTCCTACAAGACTTCCCTGTCAAATTCTGAAGAGCACCTTCCAGATCCCCTGTCAATCACAGTATTAAATGCTGAAGTTCACTGTCAAACCTTGCTCTCACTGTGCCCAGTCTCTAAGCTCTGCAGCTGGAGCATTTGACTTTCTGTCCCCATAACTCAGCTCACAGATCCAGGACAGAAATGCCTGCATTTGAAGTGCTCTTGGGTCAGTTTTTCACGCGATGTCAATTCATGAGAGAGGCTTGTCTGTATCATACAGTAACACCAGCTACAGATCTGTGGATAGGGAGCCTTCTATTTTGATCTGTACGGTCTCTACTCTCTCTGGTTATGTCTGGAATTCATCATGACCAAGTTGCTTAACTTTAGCTCACCAACTTTGGCAAGGACAGCAGTTCCCGCTGAGTCTCAGTCTCCTCTGTTTTAATAAGTATATAATGGCTGGGTTGTTGTTAGTTTGAAATAAGTAGCTACAACTTCCTGTCATGGCGACCACTAAGCAGCCACTGCTTGTACATCTCTGAATGTCAACACGGACTGTAGAATGTAGATTGATTACTCAGTGTTCCAGGATGGAACTATATCTTATGATGTTATTTTTCAGTGAAAGATCCTATTTAAAGTAACTGTAAGTGCAGACACATTAGGTTTAAAATGTGAATTATATTGACCAAGCAGAGTTCATTAAAAGACATCCCATTCTAGGAAAAGAAAGTCAAGTGTTTTAAGGCATTCCAGTTAACAAGTAATAAAATCACTGACAGATACAAACATTTATGTTCAATTATGTAGAAACTTCAATTCACCTTAACCTTTTCTGGTATTATTTCCAATGCTGATCACCCTGGGTGACATGGTGTCTCTCAGATACAATGAGATAGGTTTAGTTGATCAGATATCATAGTCTTGCCCTTGTGATAAAGGAATCACAAATTCAGGTCTGTTGCACAATTGCACAGATTCGGAGGACTTAAAGCTAGACACTCACATGGTGACTTCTGGGAGGATGCAAAGCTTATCCAGGGGTTTTGTGAGGTCAGCATTGTTCTCGTGACACTCCCATCAATACCACTCCCACTGAGGATACAAAGACTCTAGAGGGAAGAGTGCTAGCTCGGCATAGTGATGTCACCGTATTTTCACCACCACGCCAGCTTCATTCATTCCAGAAGGCCCTCACGGGCCAGTGAAAGGCTATTAACGTCACTAGATATCAACTTGACTACCTACCACATATTCGCTACATACCAAAATATGATGGCTGCCTTCCAGCAAGGCCTTGTGTGAGTCACCTGTCGAAACAGTCCCTGTGTGCACAGAACACTGGTTTACCTGGAGAGAGTAATAAGAAGAAAACCCATCATTGTTCTGACTGTTTTGTTTGATAAATACTTTTTTGAGCACCAGATTGAAGTGATGTTATTATTTCAAGGAAAACAGCCACAAGTCTCTGCAGTTTATGACGGCATTTACACTTACACACACACACACACACACACATTTTTCTGTATAATTTAAAAAATGTAGTTTCACAACCACAACCTTGACAGAGCCACTTCAGGAACTTTCTGATAAGATTGACAATATTAGCAAGTCAATGACCCATTATTTAGATTTATTTAATTCAGTGTATTAATATTTTACAAATGGTCACTGCATCATGTATAGAAAATATCCAAACAAACTGTAAAGTTGAGTAATGGATTTGATGTGAAAGAATACAAATAAAAAAGGTATTGCTACAGTCTCACAACCCATATTTCAGCTAATCTTTGTAAAACTTATTGGTCAGGTTATTGGTTTAGTATCAAAGAAGAGGATCTACAAATAATATAAAATAGCTATGAAATACTTTTCCATGTTCCAGCTGCATTGGTGAGTGGATCTGTGTTGTTTCTCATATACTTCAAACAGAGACTCATTTCAGCTGAATAACTGTTGGAACAGCTGGAACGCAGTGGTCGCCCAAAGAGATTTATAAGCCTGAAAGACAGCCCTACTCTCCCTCATTCTTGCACAAAATAGATTTTAAAATATAATCATTTATTTCTGTTAACAAATCATAAGTTTTATACTGTTATTTTGCATCTGTTAATTTTAAATTTCTTAATTTTACTTTATTTTTTTTAAATTTAAATTTATTTTGTTAAAGCAATCTTTTCTCATTTTACATACCAATCCTAGTTCCCACTTCCTCCCCTCCTCCTGCTCCTGCTGTGTTCTTACCACCCCATCCCCATCCACTCCTCAGAGAGGATAAGGCTTCCCATGGAGAGTCTATAAAATTTAGCGCATCACTTAATTTTACTTTAAAATACAGTATCATTACTATATAAATAAGACATCACCCTCTAAATGAAATTCCTGATATTTCCCTTTAAAAGACATACCCAAAAGTAGTAAAATTTAAAATTTAAGAACCAGTGCCTACACCCCAACATCTACTCCATCTGTGACCTACTAGAGCACGTGAAGGGACTGGTCCTGTAGAACCGTGACCACAGGACCTCCAGGACCTCCAGGACTCCGAGCAACAGCAGGATATCCAAGAGGAGTTTCGATGAGGGTCCAGTATTGATGGTGTACCAGAAGCCAGAGGCCTTGAACTTGACCAACTGTACATTACACAATAAACATTGCAAGTAAAACTGTTTGCACAAAAGGTCACACAGACATACATACTGAATGATGCACAGCAGCTCCCAATGTCACGAAGATAAATGAAGAGGTGCTGAAGAGGACAGAAAGAAGGCAAAGAGGTGTTTGTTTGTTTTTGTTTTCTAATTAATATTTTATTTGTACTTTTTATTTGTATTTTTGTTTCTTTTTAAATTTTTCTTTTGGGTTGGGAGAATGCCACAGGGTAAAGGGCAGATATGGAGGGATGAGTTAGTGAGTGGGTTGGGGGTGCATGATGATTTCCAAAGAATCAATAAAAATTGTGTCAAAAAGATCAATAAAAATATTTCTAGAAACTGGTGCCTAGTCATTGAAGACTAAGGAAAACCCCCTGCTCACAGGGACTTTCTATCCCTAAACAAGTTTGGATTTTTCTTCAGAAACAGAAACGGATATATTGCTGTGAAAGAGATGGCAAGACGGAAAATGTTGAGGACGGTAGAATCTAAGAGAGAGATTGGAGGCCCGTGTTCATGTTCACCTGCAGCAGACAAACGTGGAAGAGGAACTAAATGCCCATAGCTTCATAGCGAGTGAGGAAAGTGCGCTGGATATGTGCATTAGCATGTGAGTCAGCCCTTGAAATGATAAAAGCCATGACATATGAAACAGCAGGGACTCAGCGTGGAGACTTGATGCCAAGGAAAATAAGCATGTCACACAGACAACAGCGCCAGTCCTTTCACCTGGTGAAGGGCATCTGGATGGCTTCCAGCCTGGGCTGTCACGGACAATGCTTCTGTAAACATTCCTGCACACACGTTTTCATTTCTCTGGAGAAAATGCCAGGAGAGCAGTCTAGCTTTAAGGAAATTGTCTAATTATTGTTCAGAGTGACTGTGCCATTGCACATTTCACCAGTAACGTGTATGAGCCACTTTCTCTGTGCCACTGCCACGTAGATGTCATCATTATGTTTTATTTTATTACATGAAGAAACAGCATTATTTTTTTCCCTTAGCATGTTTTAGTTTATCATGCAAAGTAATGGGCTCCATCATGGCGTCTTTGTACATATGTGTCATTAGACTTCCCTATTTGCTTCTCTACCACAAAGTCCCTTCCTTTCTCCAGCTGACTCCCCTCATTCCTTCCAGTGAACCCCACCCTCTGCTTTTTCATCACATTTTTTTCACTAAGCTTTTTTTCTTGTTTAGCCTAAGCATCCTAATAGGTTGTGGGTACCTCATATGGATTGAGTACATCACCTCATTGACTGTGCTGCCGAGCATCAGCCAGTGTGATATTTGGACATTTGCACAGTCTTATCAGTGACATATACTTTCATCTCTTTTGTGCATCTACAAATGGATTAAGGACTTCTTACTGTGCTGAGAGGTAATTTACATGATCTAAATGCAAGTCTATTGTAAGATACAGTTTTTCTTTTTCTAAGATTTCTTTTTATCAATGTATACTTGTCTGTGTGAATGTATGGCATGGTAGGGGTGACTGAAGATGCCAGAAGAAAGCAGAGGGCAGGGGGCATTAGATCCTTTGGAGCTGGAGTTACAGGTGGTTGTGAGCAGTTTGTGGGTGCTGGAAACTTAACACTGATCTTTTGGAAAAGCAGGAGTGTTTTTAGCCACTGACCCAGCTTTTCAGCCTAGATTCATAGTTTTCCAGCCCATAGGATCATCTTTTGATTTTCTTAAGAGAGAGTACACGTCACTGATTTTAATCAGGTTTAGCTTTCTTGTTTGGGGTTGTGCCGTGAGTACCACATCTGAAACCTTACCTGTCTCTATATTTTATGGCTTTTCTCTTCCTCTTCCTTCTGATAGTCTACACTCCACTCTGAGTTCTTTTGTAATCAGGCATGAGATATGTTGGGGAAACACTTGTATCTTGTTGTCTTATTGCTACAGAAAGATTGAGTTACTTCTTTATCCCATTTTAATCTTTTTATAATTACTTTAGCTTGTATTCTGCTTTCCACATACATTTTGGAATCATTTTGGTTAAATTCATAGAAAGCAACACTGAGACTACTAGCCAAATTAAGTTAAACCTGCATCCAAATTTCGGAGGAAATTGGCATTTTGACTGTGCTGGGTTTTCAACCGATGAATATGACATATTTCTGTGCTTGTTTCATATCATCCTTCTATCAACTCTGAACAGTTTTAAACATATAAATGCTGTTCATGTCTTGACAGTTTCATTTCTGTACTAGAGTCTCTTCCTGCTGCTCTGATGGAATAGCTAAAGGGGAAAGGCTCACTTCAGCTCATAGCTCTACTTACAGACCATCATGGTGGGGAGAGTCAGGCAGAGCTCTATGTCTACTGTCGTATGTCACATTATGTCTACCGCCATACGTCACTTTATGTCTACCATCATACGTCATGTCATGTCTACCGTCATGTGTCACATTATGTATACTGTCATATGTCACATTATGTCTACTATCATATGTCGCATTATCTACCATCACATGTCGCATTATGTCTACCAGCAGAAGCAAAGAACAAGAGGAACAGGTGCTCGTCTGCTGTTTGTTTTCTTTCCTCCATTTGTACAGTCTGCAGTTCCCTGCCCAGGGAATGGTGCCACCCACGGTTAAAATGTCTCTTTCCACAACAACTAAAGTACTCAGAATTGTCCCTACAGACAGTCCTGAAGCTTATCTAGGAGGTGTATGTAGTTTCTGTTAAGAGTAACACTAACCCTCACAATATCTGAGTATTTCATTCTCTTCCAAAGATCTGAAAGATTGTTGTATGTTTTAGGTGTGTGTTCACATATTTATTCCAAGAACATAGAAATATATTTTTGGATCATTTACTTTATAGACTGTAATTTCACTGAGTTCACTTTCTAGTTTGAAGATGTTTTTATAGATACTTTGTTTTGTGTAAACAAGCCACCAGCAAAAGAGAGAGGGGAGGAGGGAAAAGGGGAGGGGGAGAAGGGAAGGGGGAGAGGGAGAGGGAGAGAGGGAGAGGGAGAGAGGGAGAGAGAGAGAAGTTTAATACTTCCTGTGTGCTTCCCTACCTATTACTATGTGTTGGCCAGAATTCTAGCAGTATGCTAAATAATCAAATACCCCACCTTTCCAAATTCTAATAGGAAAGTATTCAATTCCTTCACTATGAAGTATAATGCTACTGTAGATTTCTATTCATTCACCATCCATCAGTAGCTGTATTGCTGTTTTTTTAAGCATTCATCACAAAAGGTATTTCAGTGATTTCTTCTGCTCTTTTGTTGCAGTTGAAATGATCATCTTATCCACCCTCCACAGAGATCTTAACAAATTAAATAATAACCCCAATTTTCTAGTGGAATCAAAATGTTAGTTTGTACTTTGAAATCTGATCAGTAGAAAAATTATCAAGACTATCCTAAGCTCCAAATAATAACCCATTCCCCTTGAAATTGGACCAGTCTTTTTGTATTGGAAAATGACAAACATTCTCTACTGGGGCAGAGCCCACCCCAGAGCTGATTCATTAGAGGATGCTGCCTACATCCAGACCCTTTGAAAGGTCCGGGAAAGGGGAGAGGGTTCTTTCCTCAAATGGAGTAGGACTTCATGAGAGAATCAAAGAGATGATAAATTCTCCTCTCTATGTTTCAAAAGGATGAAAGTTTCTCTTCCATGAAATGATGCAGAAATGCAACAGGAACTGGTGTCATCACCCCAGGGACTGTCCCTCCACAGCAATGCTTCCTTTCATTTCTATAGCTAGGATTTCCGTGTGTGTGCTCCATTTTCTCAGCCAATGTTGTTATACTAATTTCCTCACTCAGCTGTGCTGTAGTAACACTTCTGAAGTAGCATTTCACCAAATGGCTCAGATACGTCTTTCATAAACATCCAATATATGCAGTATATCACAATATATAATACATAATATATTGCATTACATATATTATACACTTAAATTTTTCAGTTTGACCATGGTCTTCCTTAACTCTTTCTCCTGGGTTAAACTCTTTTGGCAAACTTTCATAAATCACAGAGAACTGGAGAGATGGCTCAGCCATGCAGAATGTTTGCTTCCCTTCCAGTGGACCTGGTTTTAGTTCCCAGCGCTCACGGTAGGTGGCTTACAACCTGTTGCCACAGCTCCCGTGAATCATGAATCCAATGCCCTCTCCTGGCCTCTGTGGGCACACCCACATATGTGGGACACACACACACACAATCAGATCTCCTGTTTGTGTACACATAGCAAACAAGATGGTTAATCATATCTTCATGAAATCAGAGATGCCGGTTTCCACAGGTTTGGTCACCAAGCCCTTCGTGGATTTGCTTTCCAGACATTTTCTTTCTGGCTCTTTAGTCCCTTGACTCTGACAATTTGGGAGATTATACCCTGGCTTCTTTTAAGTTTTGTCCTACATAGACTATTAGACAGTTTTCTGATCACAGTGTATTTTATTGGTCTTCAGGGACATGTGCTGCTTGTGATATTTTTATGTAAATAACTATTAAACAGCTCTTTGTTCTGTCTCAAACTCCCCATCCCAGCTGATTCAGAAAATAGTCACATGACATGATCTCTTCAAACCCTGTTGCTTACACACATATATGTGTGAAGATTTAGGGACAGGCACAGTAGAGATTTTCCCATAAATTTAGATGAGGTTTTAATACAAGTGTGATATCAGAACATACCAGGATGGTGGCCCTACAATTCAGTATAGCCAGAGCCAATAAACGGTGAAATTGAAGCTAGAGATGAGAGGATCTTGTAAAGTTTGTAAATGTGATCCGTGTCTCTTTACAATCAGTGTAGGAATTAGCACAAAGAGATGTGTACAGTATATGCTTAACTAAGGTCTGTTTATTGAGTCATGGAGGCACTATGTCATTACATAGAATATCAGCAAAATAGCTTTAGATAGCTTGTATTCACGTTTTTACTAAAGTTTAACATTTATGAAACACCAGTCATAGGTTTATACTGTGTCAAGATTTCGACTCTCTCCCTAAGATTTCTTGCCAAAACATGAAGACAGATATAGAGAATACTTAGTTCTTGCTCTCTTTTTTCTCTCTCTCTCCCTCCCTCTTTTTCTCTCTCTCCTAAGGTGTGAGCATTTGCGCCCAAGACCTCTTATAGATGGTAGGCAAGCTCTCTGTCACTGACCTACAAACACAATCCTTTCAAATATTTGTGGCAGAAGCTTGCTAAGTTATTAAAGCTGTCCTTGAACTCATTCTGTATCTCAGGCAGGCCTTAAAATAACAGTCCTCCTGTCCCAGTCTCCTAAATAGCTGTGCTGCACAGCTGTGCACTAGGTACAACTTCGACTTTTGTTCTGAATTTTTAAATTTTTTTTGATGGGATATTTAGTTAGTCCTTTCTAGAAAATCTCAAAATGTTACACACACACACACACACACATACACACTTACACACACACACACACACACACACACACACATATACACACACACACCTTCATACCTGACCTTTGTTACCACATCTACACTTCACATGCTATCCCTCCCTTTTGTCTAGGAAGTTGATTTGTGTAGCAAGCAAAGCAATTTTGCTTTCTATACCAATGAGATATCCTAGGAACACGTTTTCCTCCAAATCTTGTTTCTTACTTGACTAATTTACAGTTCTCTTTGCTAGCTGGCAAGAATGAGCAATGTTGCCATGGTAGCAGCTAGCAGCTAGGCTTCCTCTTTTGCTGATGCATAACATCCAGCTAATGGCTGGCCATCCTTTCATGTTCACTGGTAGTTAAAGTAACAATTTTGCTAAAGATTCAGGAATTATTTTTGAACATCAGAGTTCTTTAGGAAGAACAAAAAAAAATAGCTGAAGTTGCTACTGCCATAAATAGTTACTTTTTTCTTACTTCTCAAATCTAATCTGTCATCAAGACTTGATGACTTTCTCCTAACCATATCTCAAAGAGTTCTCTCAGACTCCCATTGTCTAAGTCACAGAATTATGTCAGTGCGTGCAAATGTGCACATTCCTGTCACTCTGGGCAATTTGTCTTCCAATAAGCCCCTTGCTATCTTCATGTGTTGTTTATATTCTAGAAAGATTAGCCCCACAGTCCTTGATAACCCAGTGTGCTAGTTATTTTATTCTGTAACACAGTGCATCTGAAAACAGCATAAAGCAAGAAAGGATGATTTTAACACATGCATTCTGCAGGTTTAGTCCATATCACTTTTCAAAGGCAGAATGTTATACCCATGAGAGCATCAGGAAAAGGAGTTTTCTACTTTATAATAAATACACAGCAAAGAACGAGACAGAAAAGAGGCAGATATAGTACATCTTGAAAAAAGAAGTTCATTTCCAGTGACTTACTTATTTCTTCCAACTAGACGCCACCTCCTAATGCTTTCAAACCCCCCAAAATTAGCAACATCCACCAGTGACTAGGATTTTAGTGCATGAGCCTGAGGGGAACACTTCACCATCAAACAATAATACTGATTTGTACCTTGCCTGTGTTTTTGCTGGTTCCACCAATGAGTGATAGAGACAGGGATTAGAAATAAGAAGGAAATGAGAAATCAGATATTTCCATCCTCCCTCCTGACCCTGATTCTGACTCTGTGTGCACCTAAGCTGTGTTGCTTCCCTCAGCAACCATGGTTCTGCTTCTGGTAGAAGGCTTTACCCTGATCATTTATCACCTTCCCCCTTTGGCCCTCGGCCCCTGCTTCTCTGGCTCCAGTTCTTGCTAACTTCAGCTCATCTCATTACCAATGCTCCACCCATCTACTCTGTCACCTCGGTAAGTGATTCACTAAGTTGATTTTAATTCCTTCAGTGATATACGTTGCATCATCTCTGTATATTCTTAGTTGCAAACTGACAACTAATTTCTTGGTCTAATTATGTTTGTAAACCATAAACATTATTTCTTGCAAGAAGGAAGTTTGATTTGGTTAAATGTCCTCCTCTCTTTACATGCTGTGTCTTTAACAATAAAGATAAATATGCCAATATTTGCCTAAATGGCCATAACCTGCAGTGTCCAATGTACCCATCCTTCCAGTCTCATGTGACCATGTGGTACCCTCACTACATTAGCTCTTATTTAGTTCCTTGAATGAGGTGTATGCTCTTGCCAACAGCTGTTTGTCAGTTCTCCCTATTCAGAAACTCCTCTTGTTATATATAGCTTAGATTCCTTCAGATTTCTTACTTCCAGAAGAAAGTCTCCAGGTATTATGGGCTATCAAAAATACCTCAGGCTTCTTTTTAGAGTTCTTATCAAAGCATGTTCATTTGTCTGATGCAGTGTGTATCTCTATTCCACCATTATACAATTAATACATAGTGCTTACTTTAGTCTCTGAGTATGTGACACAGTGCTATTTGGATAGATTAATAGCAAAGCAAAAAAAAAGTTGGGGTAAAGGTAAGAAGAATAAAAAATAGGGGAAACAAGTAAACAATGTAGGGGGAGGAAGTAAAACTAATCAAAAAAGTTAGTTTTTATATTATGGATTTTCTTTTCTAAAAGCAGGTTTATTTTGGACATCTCACTTTTAGACTAGCAGCTTTGAAAATCTTGGCTGAATTCTGCAGATCTAGATGGAGTGTGCTACATATAAGCAAAGAGAACAGGGCTGTTTATGGACATTGTCTAGTCACCCGTGAACTCAGAAGCAACCTTCTCGTGTAGTGAGTAACCTTTTAATCATAAAATAGAATTCTATTAAATAAAACTACTTTAGGTTAAAGATAGAATGATTACTTTAACAAACACATAAAGAGAAAAAGTTCAGAAACTTATATCAACAGAATGCCTTGATTGGGTTGGACCCTGTACATTAGGAGTACTCAGGCAAAAGAAGGAAGGCCAAAAGGCTCAGCAGATTTTTTCCTTTCGGAAAGAAGTCTTGGCTGAGTTTCACAATTTATATCTGGGTACTGAAGGCACAATGTTTCCACCCAGAATGTGTATGTTGCAACCTGCTTCTCAATTGTGAAATTTGGAGCTGGATCCTTTGAAAATTAATTAGGTTGTGGATGTGGGACGTTCACAAATGAGATTAGTGGCCTTGGGTAAGAGACTACATAGGGATCCTTCCCCTGTGGGTTTATGGCAAGAAAACAGCCCTTACGAACCAGAAAGAAAATAATAATAGACACTGAAACTCTCTGCAGTTTAGTTTGGGCTTGCCAGACCTAGAACCATGGGAAATATGTTCATGCTGTTTATAAACCATACTGTTTATCATGCAGTGTCTTAAACGCTCACAGACAATGACAATGAGTTGAGTCACATAGCTCAGACTTAGCATCCTGTAGGGCTTTTTTTTGTCAGTGTATCTGGTTAGTTCTATAGATAGCCATTCTTAGAATTTTCATTGCTGTGAAAAGACACCATGACCATGACAACTCTTATAAAGGAAAGCATTTCATTGGGGCTGGCTTACACTTCAGAGATTAAGTCCATCATCCTCATGATGGGAAGCATGGTGCCATGCTAGCAGACATGGTGCTGGAGAGGTAGCTGAGAGCGCTACATCTTGATCGACAGGCAGCAGGAAGAGACTGAGACACACTAGTCAGGCTTGAGTATCTGAAACCTCAAAGCCTTCCTCCATC
Organism: Microtus pennsylvanicus; assembly: GCF_037038515.1. NCBI lineage: Eukaryota > Metazoa > Chordata > Mammalia > Rodentia > Cricetidae > Microtus > Microtus pennsylvanicus. The sequence goes on from NC_134579.1 coordinate 68,227,610, forward strand.
AAAGCCACATCTACCCCAACAAGGCCACACCTCTCAATAGTGTCACTCCCTATGCACCCATGGGACCATTTTCATTCAAACTACCACACAGCCTAAACCTCAACTATATTGGAAGATCAGATTTGAAGTGTCAAGGGGAAATGGGGCAAGCATAACCAAGGAATTGTGTGGTCCACACTGCTATTAGACCAGGGTCATGTTGTCTGGTACAAAATAACACAACCTAAGTTCATACTGAAAGGTTATGGGTGCTATGATGGTACCAAGAAGGTATTGGGCTGTATGGTGCTGTATCCTTATTATGAGAATTTTTTTTTATCACAGAAGTGGGTTAGCCAATACAGAGTGGTCTCTTGATAAATGAACATTTGGCTCAATTTTCCTCTCTTCCATCTTTCTTTCTCTCACCTCCTTTCTCCCTCCTCACCCCTTCTTCCCTTACCTGCTTCCTTTCTCTCCTCCCGTCTCTCCCTCTGCCATGCTTCTTCTCTTCTTTCTTTGTTGCTTTCTTATTACTCCTTTTCCCTTTCCCCTTATTTCTCTTCCTCACTCTGCCCCCCCCCCCCCGCCACACACAAACACTGCTGCTTCCCCTTTCCCTTTCTACCACTCTCTCTGTGCTTCTGTCTCCCAGGATGGTACAATATAACAATAAGGTACCAAAAGCAGGCTCTTGATCTTGAACTTAGCACCGCGCTGACCCATCGCCAAACTCTTGTTTACAGTTCTCCCAGTGGGTAGCTTTGCATTTCAGCAGCAGAAAACAAGCTATTTGTTGTCATGGGTTAGTTGATGAGTATTTTCTGAAGAGCTAAGACTAGCAAACTGCCATTGAAGTTGAACATGGTTGAGAAGGAAGTCCTGAAAACAAAATACCTAAACAAAAGTGACTGAAGAATTTCCTCTCGAACAGACCACTAATAACTGTTTACTGTCTCAATGCTCTTTGGCCATTTGGGGATGCCTGAGAACCTCTGTGCTGGGATAGACAGCCTACATAAGATTAGATGAAGCAATACCCAGATGGTGTTCAGATGAAGGTCTGCACCGTGGAGGGTCCTTTGTGTTCTGTTTGTGGGGCTGATTACTGCATCGGAGAGTTCTCCTGCGCCTCTTCTGTAATTGCCAGGTTTCTCTGCAGTGCCCGAGGTATACTTATGTAGCTCAGCATGTTCTCAGAAATGCTGGTGGCCCCAGAGCCCTGTTCAGTCTAAACCCTCCGGATCACTGTGCAATTTTAGAATACAATTGCTTTCTTATTTATGCCACAGGAGAGTCATACTTTGGATCTGGACAAGTCTCCTTTCCTTACAGACTTAATTTGCTGTAAAGCTTATTGCAATTAAATTGATAGAAGCAGAAGAGCTTTGACGATATTCAATTAAATTTGACACAGTGTTTGACAATTCGATGCTTGGGAAGGGAACAGTGTTCCTTCAGTAGAGCTCTGGAAATACTGTCAATCATCTTCTTTTCAGTGGGAATGGTTCAGTGAAAGAACTATTTGTTCCAAATGCTGGTTTTCTCACAAGTTTTCTGGGTTAGTCTTAGCCTTTGTTACTTTTCTAGTAACACACACAGGACCCAGGTTGGAAAACAGACTCTGAAAGCCTTGTATCTGGATTTGATACCAGGCTTCCGTGCTTACCAACACTGTAAGGCTCAGAATATTGCTTACATTTTCTCATCACCAAAGCAGAGAACAAAACAATACCCTTAATGCTAGAATGACATTTTACTGACATTTACATATGATAGCTTTCTCTTCTCATAATATTTATTCTTATAAGTTGATTTATTTGCATGGGCTTTATTAGGAAAACATCGTACCCATAGCAAATCAATTCATCCCTCAAATTCCAAGCATCGCATCAAAACTGTGCCCTCTGCCATAATTCACTTAGTCTCTTATGCAGTTATATCCTAAACATCACAAGCACAGAATAGAAAAAGACAAAATTATAATTGCTATTTACAAATATAGAAACCAAATTTCCAGGAGAACTTAAATTTTGAAGTCTTTAGCCACCAAAAAAACAGGTTTCCTGCCAAACCTGGAAAATGGTAGAACTGCCCTGCAGCTCACCCTGGGCCTCCATTCCAAGAATCCCTTCCAGCTCTCATAGCCACAGCATGGCTGGTGTTCTGTTTTTGCTCCTTTGTAATTTTGCCTCCCCATTCATGCCTTTGTTCATCAGTTCCTGCTCTTCTCTCTCTTGTTCCCTATTTCCAGTTCTAAACATCAAGATTTAACTCATTTATAGATGATACATTGCCATAGACACCTTTATATAGTGCTATCAATAATTTGAAGATAAGCTTACAAACGCTAATCTTAGAAAATTTCACAAATAATGACATCTCATTGTTGTTTTGGATGTTTTGTTTTATGTCAAAGGAAATCCAAGAAATTTGTTAATAGTTTGGGCTGGAGAGAATTAAAACAGATTCCGTCAGCAGAGGGACTTTGAAGATAGTTATGATTTCCTCAGGAAGAGAAAAAAGCAGCATGAGGGAAGAGAGCTCAGGAATGTATTGGGGAACTAAGAATCATCTGATGGTCTTCGAGCTCTAAGAGCTAAATACGCAAAAGGGGTTGCAGTGTCGTATGGAATGGCTGAAGCAGTATACTTAGATTTCATTGGCAGTAAGGAAACCTCTAGGCAAGAATAGCTGCAAGGACCATTCTGCCTTTATATGTTGACACTTGTTTTCTCAGCTTCATTCAAATTCTACTACATTTATCATATGAACATCAAATTTCTCTCTGCTTAAAAGACGAATACAGGAAACACTTCTGCATTCCTGGTGGGAATGCAAGCTATTACAGCCCTTTTAGATGTCAGTATGGTGATTTCTCAGAAAATTAGGAAACAACCTTCCTCAAGACACAGTAATACCACTTTTGGGCATATATCCAAAAGATGCTCAATTGTGCCACAAGGATATTTGCTCAACTATGTTCATAGCAGCAATGTTTGTCATAGCCAGAACCTGGGAGCAACCTAAACGTCCCTCAGTCAAAGTGGATAAGGGAAATGTGGTACATTTATACAATGGAGTTCTACACAACAGAAAAAAATGATAACATCTTGAATTTTGCAGGCAAATGGGTGGAGCTAGAAAACATCATTTTGAGTGAGGTAACCCAGACCCAGAAAAACAATTATCACATGTACTCACTTATAAGTTGTTTTTTGACATAAAGCAAAGAAAACCATCCCACAAATCACAATCCCAGAAAGCCTAGACAACAATGAAGACGCTAAGAGAGACTTACGTAGATCTAATCTACATGTGAGGTAGAAAAAGACAAGATCTCCTGAGTAACATGGAACATGGGTGGTATGAGACAATGGTCTGTATTCTGTCAATTATATTTTAAATAAACACTGATTGGCCAGTAGACAGGCAGGAAGTATAGGCAGGACAACCAGACAAGAAGTATAGGCAAGTCAATGAGAACAGAAGAATTCTATTGAGCAGTCCTGTCCCAACCACAGAAGAAGCAAGATGTGACTGCTCCGCTGAAAAAGGTACCGAGCCATGTGGCTTGCATAGACAAGAATAATTGGCTAATATAAGTTGTAAGAGTTAATAAGAAGCCTGAGATACTGGGCTGATCAGTTTATAATTAATATAGACTTTTGTGTGATTTCTTTGGGACTTAATGACTGTGGGAACTGGCAGGACAGAAACCCAGACAGCACATGGGAACCTTGGGAGAGAGTTGAAGGGAAGGGGAGAGGCAGGGAGGAGAGCAGAGAAAGATGTAGAGCTCAATAAAAATCAATAAAAAATAAAAGAAAGATAAAGAAAGAAATAAAAAAGGAAGAAAGAAAGCAAGCAACAATAATCACAATAAAAACGTCTTGCACCCATTAGGAGTACCCCTAGACACCTTTTGTGGATGTTTCACGGCCATGCAGTCACACACTTCTCTGGCAATTTGTGATTGGCTTCTTTCATTTTACATAATGTTTCAGACGTCACCTGTGATATAGCATACATTTGTACATTTTTATTGCTGAATAATAATTCAGTGTATGGACATGCCACATTTGTTTAATTTATTCATCAATTTGAACATTTGAAAAAAGAAATACGAAGAATTCATACTTAAAATTTTATAATTTTGCATTTTAAAGTGCATGTGTGCTTACTGGCTTATGTACCCCTAATTGTGCATATATGGAGAGAGACCAGAGGTCAACTCTGGATGTCCTCAATGGATATCCTTCTTCTTTTCTGTCAGGGTGTCCTACTGAATTTGGAGTTTATTGATTCAGCGAGATGGGCCAACCAGTTCCAGGGGGCTATTTGTCTCTGACTTCCAAGAGGCAGGCTGATAAACAGCCCTACCAAGACTCTCTGGAGATTCCAATTCAAGCCCTTACGCTTGTGTGCAGCAAATTCTTGTCTGTATCCTCAACCTCTACACCTTGAGCTCTTTGTGAAAATAAAATGTGAGTGTGTGTTCAGTCTCACAAGCTCTAAATCATTATATCAAAAAAATAAATTACATTCTCTTGCTTATTGTAAACAGAGAAAAGAGCAAATGTTTTAGTTTAACTCAAAGAACAAAGAACTGAGCTGTTCTTTCATTTTTAAGGAGCTTCAGGAGAGAAACTGTGTTCTTCATGGTGGGTGGGGCACATATGAAAACAAGAGGATGTATTTTACCATAGACTGAGACTTCTGTGAATTGTCTCAGGAATAGACAACTGGTGCAGTAAATACTTTCATGGAAAAGAGACAAAACAACTGCTTTGCAAAAGCAAATTTGGCACTTGGTAAGTTGTATCATCTGAACCTGACCTTGGTAGAAACTTCTGTGACCAGGTTGTACTCCTTTCAGCAATTAAATAAAAGTGATCCATTTTCTTCTCACTTTCATTTTTCATTGATATCTTCAAGAAGTAACCTTTTGTAACAATATTTGACTATATAAAAATAGTCGAATCAGTATTTGACTCTTTTTTTAAATTTGATTGGTTTTCATCATTCTTACAGTGTGTTATTTCATTGGTATCTGTTGCCATTACTTCACTATTGCTGTGATAAGACATCACAGCTAAGACAACTTACAGAAGAAATTATTTATGTGGGGTTTAGAGTTTCAGAAGTTTCGAGTCTATAATCATCAAGGCATGGGGCATGGCAGCAAGCAGGCAGGAATGCTGCTGGAGGAGTTGTTGAGATCTACAAGCATGCGACAGAGGAAACTAAGTGAGAAGGGTGTGGGCATTTAAACTTTCAAAGCCCACCCTGAGGCACACCTCCAACAAGACCACACCTCCTAATTCTTCCCAGGAAGTTCCACCATCTAGAGACCAACCATTCAAAGATAGGAGCCTACGGGGGTCAGTCTCACTCAAACCACCACAGAACCTAGGTGGGTTTTTTTTCTATGACATTTTCTTTGCTATTCTTGTTTATTACTCTTTTCACGAGCATTGAAAGAAATTAATTTCCTTACAACACTGCCATACATAATCATGATACGGTATCGTTCTTCATCACCCCTGCTGCTCTGCATTTCCCTCTTCTTGTTGAACTCTTTTCTCCTTAGCTCTGTGGCAGAGTCCATATCTACCCTATGCAAAGCCAACCAACACCAAAAGTGCAAACAAACAAACAAATAAATTTTGCTATTGACTTAGCTCATTGGTGTTTCCAGCCTCACTCCTTTTCTTGTGCATAAGTTTATAGATAAGTTTCCCTCAAAGTATAAAATTACCTGCAATCTGTGAGTTCAGAAATAACTTCTCTTATTCAACTAAATATGTACTCCAATTTCCATTTTTATTTCATTGAAAAAATGAATTAGTTAGAGGTCTGGGTTTTTTAATTTAAAAAATGCATAGCTATTTTTCTTTTAATTTCTTCATTATTATCTATATACTGATTACATTTTGGTCAACAAGCATACACTGAAGTATCACTCTCCAAATCTGTTCAGATATTCTTCAAGGAATAGAATACCATCAGCTACATATGTATTTGTTAACTAACTTTCTTTACATCATTTCAGACTGGGTAAATAATTGCATCTGTACTATATGGTTACAAATTTGAAATTGTCATGTTCTCAGAGATAAGAATTCTTTAATCCTTTTAAAGTAACCATTTATAAATATGGAAAAGCTGCTTCCCTTTAGGATCTGATTGTCTGATGCAATCACAGTGATTGACTTTCTGTAGGCAATATTCAAATGGTATATCCTTTTCCCACTCATTTTTTAGTATTTTCTGATTGTTATGTTTCAAAAATATCTACAACAACTGACTAAAGACTTCGTTTATCTTCTACAACAGTACTTTTCTTTTGTCAGAATATTAAGTCTAATTAAGCATGCAGTGACTGCATTACTATAATTGCAAGGCTCCCCTTACCTCTACTATTTATGATTTCCCCCAGTTTAAATTTATTTTCCTTCCTTTCCTTAAGATCTCTTTTGTATTTTTTTTATTTTCTTAGTTCCTGCTTATATGAACATGAAAATTATATAGCCCTTTACTCTTCTGTGAAAGATTTCAATATTTTTCTAGAAGTTAAAACGTGGTTCTGTGATTTATTGAATCTAATATTAGTTCTTTTTTCATAATAGAAACAGTTTATTAAGTAAGAAAAAAGGCACTGCTGAGACCAAACATGGGCTAATAAGCCAGTAAATGGTAACCACTCAACACTTTAATTTCCTTTTTAATTTTTCTCTTGGACTAAGGTCAGAGACTTTTACTCCATCTCTCCTCTTTATAACTTAGATGCAATTCTATGGTATAAATAAATATTGTATACATTGCAAACTCAGCCAGATACCACTAATAAAATTATTTATTAATATTATCTACATTTTAATGTTTTATAAGTCTAATTATTTCTCAAGTGTTACTATAATGATATTTACATCAATAAAGCTTAAAATCACTTCCCTGTATATAAAAAAAATCTCTTTATAAAATGTCTTTGATTCTGTACAGTCTTAATGCTCGTACATTTCGTAGTGTTGGGAATTGAATCCAGGGCCATGCACGTAGTAGGCAGGCACTCTGCAATGAGCTTTATCTCAGCTAGATTCTGTGAACCCTCTCGGTCTTGAGCTGTAATATAGCTGGGACCTCAGCCTTGTGTGTGCATTTGTTTTTCATTTCACCCATGGCTGCCTTTCTGAACTTCACAATAAATGGATTCCAGTAGAGCTTGCTTTATATTATTGTCTCTTCCTTTGGAATCAAATCCACTCAGATTCCTTTTTTTTCTGTGTAATTTATTTTATAACATCTTTTATATTTTACATATCAATCCCAGTTCCCACTTCCACCTCCCATTCCCTTCACCTTTTCCCTACCCCACCCCCATCCACTCCTCAGAGAGAGTAAGGCACATTATTTTACGCTGAACAAGGTATCCATCCAAAGAGAATGGGTACCCAAAAAGCCAATACAAGCAGTACAGAAAAATTCTGGTGCTGCTGCCAGTGGCCCTGCAGTTTGCCCCAGTCATACAACTGTCACCCACGCTCAGAGGGACTAGTTTGGTCCTATGCTGATTCCTTCCCTGTTCCACTGGAGTTGGTGAGCTCCCTTCGGCTGAGGGATACTGTTTTAGTGGGTGTTCCCATTATGGCCTTGACCTCTTTGATCCTATTTTCTCTCCTCCCATGCTTCAGCTGGACTTTGGGGGTTCAGCCCAGGGCTCAGCTGAGGGTTTCTGCCTCTGTTTCCATCAGTTGCTGGATGAAAGTTCTATGGTAACATTTAAGATAGTCATCAATCTGGCTACAGGGCAAGACCAGTTTGGGCACCCTCTCCTCTATTGCTTAGGGTCTTAGCTGGGGTCAGCTTTGTGGATTCCTGAGAATTTCTCTAGTGCCAGGTTTCTTGCTGGTCCCATAATGGCTATCTTAATCAAAATATTTCTTTCCAGGCTTTTATCTCTATCCTTCCTCCATCTCGTCTATCCTGTTCCCTCAGTTCTTCTCCCCACCCTCTTCTCCACTCCTCTACCTCTCCCATTCTTCTTTCTCCTCCCACCCCCATGCTACCAATTTTGTCGGGCGATGTTATCTTATTTCCCCTTTCCAGGTGAATTTATGTATGTTTTTCTTAGGATTCACTTCGTTACTTAGCTTCTCTAGGATCACAGACTATAGGCTCATTATCCTTTGCTTTATAGCTAGTATTCACTTATGTGTGAGTACATACCATGTTCATTTTTCTGGGTCTGAGTTACCTCACTCGGGATAATGTTTTCTAGCTTCATCCATTTGCATGCAAACTTCATCCCAGAGATGCAGGGATGGTTCAACATATGAAAATCTATCAATGTAATCCACCATATGAATAAACTGAAAGAAAAAATACTATCTTACCATTAGATCCTAAAAAAGTCTTCAACAAAATCCAACACCCCTTCATGATAAAGACCTTGGAGAGATCAGGGACACAAGGAACATATCTAAACATAATAAAAGCAATATACAGCAAGCTGACAGCCATCATTACATTAGATGGACAGAAACTCAAAGTGATCCCACTAAAATCAGGAACTAGGCAAAGCTTTCTACTCTCTCCATATCTATTCAACATTGTTCTAATTAGTCCTGGATAGAGCAATAAGACAACAAAAGGAGATCAAGGAGATTCAAATTGGAAAGGGAAAAGTCAAACTTTCACTATTTGCTGATGATATGATAGTATACACAAGTGACCTCAAAACCTCTACTAGGGAACTCCCACTGCTGATAAAAACCTTCAGTAATGTGGCAGGATACAAGATCAACTCAAAGTCAGTAGTACTCCTATATACATATGATAAAGAAGCTGAGAAATAAATCAGAGAAACATCACCCTTCACAATTGCCACAAATAAAATAAAATATCTTGGGGTAACAGTAACCAAAGAAGTGAAAGACCTGTTCGACAAGACCTTTAAGTCTTTGAAGAAAAAAATTGAAGAAGATACCAGAAAATGGAAAGATCTCCCATGCTCTTGGATAGGTAGGATCAATATAATAAAAATAGCAATCCTACCAAAAGCAATCTATAGACTCAGTGCAATCCCCATCAAAATCCCAACACAATTCTTCATAGACCTTGAAAGAATAATACTCAACTTCATATATAAAAACAACACAGGATAGCCAAAACAATCCTGCATAATAAAGGAACTTCCAGGGGCATCACCATTCCTGACAACAAGCTCTATTATAGAGCTACAGTAAAGAAAGCTTGGTATTGTCATAAAAACAGACGGGTTGACCAATAGAATTGAACACCTAATTTTTGACAAAGAAGCAAAAATTATACAATGGAAAAAGGAAAGCATCATCAACAAATGATGCTGGCATAACTGGTTGTCAGCGTATAGAAAAATGCAAATAGATCCATATATATCATCATGCACAAAACTCAAGTCCAAATGGATTAAAGACCTCAATACAAATCCAACTACTCAGACTCTTGCAGAAGTACACGTTGAGTATTTAAAACACCCCTAAGTCCACATACCAACAGTCAGATCTCCAGAGTGGTTGTTTGAGAGCTGGGGCAGTTCTAAGATGCCTTCAAGTCATCTGTGTCATGACCCTGAAGAGGCTGTGGTACCCTAGGCCCTCCATTCTTCCTCTCTTTTGCTCCCTGGCCACAAAGTAAGTTTTAACCCATATTGTCTTCCAACCACAGTGCACCTCCATGAACCCAGAGCAACAGAATCAACTAATCATGAACATTAAGATACAATCTCTGTACAACATTCTATTTCCAGTGAGCTATCAGAAATTAGTATATGATATTTATTACACCTGTTCTTTCAAAATGAAAACTGCTATTTTATTCAACATGTAAGTATGACTGCATATAGATTATACTTGGGTAGACACCTATCTTTTATAATATGTTTGTCTATATCTTAGTTGTTAACTATACAACACACAGCAAGATGTCTGCTAAATGTGGTGTAATTGGTAAGCAGTGTTAACATTGGCTAGCATCGTGCTGCACATTCCTCCTGATATCCTGTAGGGTATTAGATTCATTTATAAAGAAGATAAACCTGCTGTCCACATGCACAGTCTGATGTGTGGAGATTCACAGCTCAGAATGATGAGGCTTGCAGTGGACAGATTTATCTTCAGTATTACATTTCAGTTCTGCTTTACCATCTGCATTCATGTATTCCTTCCCATTGAGACATAATACATAATGGTAAACTAATGTAGTCTAGGTGCGCTAATTTAAATGCCTTCACAGTACATATTCATCATGCATGCTGGTTTCATCATGACATTTTCTTATATGTACATGATGCATTTTTATCATATTCAGATCTGTCCTAGACACTTTTCCTCCAAGTTCTTCTAGAAAATGCCTAATAGATATTATAAAAATATGAAAACCATGTTTTACATTTGTCATTTAGTTTTAATGCTACATTTAGAAAAATAAATTATGTGATTAAGAGTAGAAAGCTTTCAAAATGTCAAAATTCTCAAACTGTAGCTAATGGCATATACAGTAATTTAAATTCTCTTAAAATAAAATTGAGCAACCATAAACACTGTGTTAAAAAATAGTGGAATACATTGTGGTTTTATTCTCATAATGTAAGCATCAACAGTGTTTGTGATACTTTAATTAAAAATCATCCATTTATTTACTACTCAGTCCATTCATTTATATTTATTACAGTGGATCTTTATCTTAAACAGTACTCAAAATAAAGTACATTTCTTTTAGTTCTGGGAACCAAACCCGGGGGTCTGTATTTGCTAGGTAAGAGCTAAATCACCAACCCCACAAAATCTTATTATATAAAAATGTCTATTCTGAGTCTCTACCTATAAATCCCTGTTGTTTCTCTATCAATATGACACAACCTTAAAAAATTCCTCTGGTATCGTACATCAAAGAAATATATCTAAAATGATGGAAGATGTTTACATACAAGAGAAAAATGAGAAAATAGAAATGAACTTTGAAGTTATCCTGGTCTAGATTTAAGCCTTCATTCTCATTCAACTAGCTATGTAACTTTTGGTAAATATTACTTATTCAAGTTCATTTGACCGTAAGGAGTGCACAAGTTTTGTAACTGGAAGCATAACCACACCTCTTATCTGTGGATGTTAGCTTTGAAGCTTTAGATATGAGTGTTTCACTGGAATAAGAAGGAGGTTAAGAAATTGCTCAAGGGCTGTGGGGAGGTGCTTTCCAGGGAAGACAGATAGCACACTGACAGAAGGTTAGAAGAAAGCAATGGAACAGGTAGGGTTAAACTGGGGTGAGGAAGCAGAGTGTAGGATAGAAAAGGGAATACAGGGAGTGACAAAAGACATTTAAAAAAACAAGTGGGCTAAAAATTCATGATGGGAAATTCATAAAGAATCTATAACAGTTTAAAAGAAGATACATGGAAACTTCCTATTATAGAATCCTACCACAGAGATATAGACAGAAGTAGAGATAGATAGAGAGATGAGATAGAGAGATGAGGGGGAGATGAATTTACCCTAAAATAGGGCAACAATGCTACAATGTCCATTAATTTACACAGTGACCCACAACTGAGTGTGCTGCAGAGAGAATAAGAGACTTCACAATGCCTGGTGATAAATGGAACATACATATTGTATCCCTCCTCCCAAGGCTCAGAAATCATTGCGGAAGAAATGGCAGGTAGAGTGTAAGGACTAGAAGTTGTGGATAACTACAATGACTCAGTGCATTCTGGACACCGAAGTTCAGCTGCACATATGATCTCATAATAATTGAAACACCACAGGTAAAACCTGGGCAAGTCCAAGCCGCACCATTTCCCAGCATGGAGGTGGAAGTCAAACCTGAAATCCCACCCCTTGCTGAGAAGTTGTTGACAATTGTTAGTGGCTGGGAGAGAGAGTTTTCTCTAAGATTATTGTTTCTGGTAATCAGACACTACTCCAGCAAATGACCGTTTGAGAATATTTGGACAATGTAAAATGGTATCAGTGGATTGACATATATATTTAGCATACATTAAAATGTATATATAAACATATTTATATATAATGTGTGTGTACATATATAGATATATGGATACAAAGTTGGATGGGTAAGGAAGGGGATTTGTCTGTGAGGAGTGAAGGGGGTGATGAATGCAAAATGCATGTTGCATGAAACTCTCAAAGAGATAATGAAATATGAGACAGTGAACTGCAATGAATCACACAACTATAAACCTCACGATACGAAAACCACCCTGAAAAGAGGCGAAGTCAGGAGGGAAATGTGTTGGCATTGAGGGTCTAGCACAGTGGTTCTCATCCCGTGGGGGTCAAATGATCCTTTCACAGAGGTCGCAAATCAGATATCCTGCATATCTGGTATTTATATTACAATCCCTAATAATAGAAAATTACAGTTATGAAGTGGCAATGAAAATAATTTTATATGAGGAACTGTATTAAAGAGTCCCAGTATGTGGAAGTTTGAGAACCACTGGTCTAGGGGCTGTTGGAGAGAGGGAGGGGTGGATATGGTCAGGATACATTGTATACATTCATTACATTCATAACATTTTCAAAGAGGAAACTTTTTAAGTGAGAAAGCTATCCTGTCAAAAGCTATACAAATAAATATGACTAAACATTGAGTAAAAGAAGCAGCTTATGGTTTATTTGGTTTACATATAATTGTAATTAGTTTTGTAAAACCCAGTGACTATATATCTTAGGAATACACACACAACACACACACACACACGGTAATTCTATGAGGAAGCAGAAGTGATGTCTCTCTTGGAGAGTGTGTTTGTTTAGGAATAAAAAGGGATATGTAGTCCTCGTTTCCTGTGAGCATCTGTATTACCGGGCTGCCTGTCCCATGTGCATCTCTGGACTCTCAGTGCAAATACCTTTACATTCTCTTTTGGGAGAAACTCCAAGTCGTGAAGCAAACCTAGGAAACGTACTTTAGTGGGATGAGTTCTGTCTTCAACTGCAGGGAAAACCTCCACCTCATGCATAATCAAAATGACTTTTTTTTTTTTGTCCTCCTTACTCTGGGTTTCAGCTCAGCTCCAAACGGAGTTGCAGGCTTTAAGCTAAGAAGAAACAGAGCGAGGAGCTATTTGCTTGTCTGTGTTTCCTCCTGCTGTGCATGGCTGTTTGGAAAGACCCTCCCTTGGCATTTGAGTAAGCCACAGAAACCAAGAGTGTTTAGGAAGTTCTTCTCTTAGCATTTGAGTCAAGCCACAGGAGCCCTCATTTCCTAAAGCAGACTATAACACAGACTCAGTCTCCCAATTAACTACTGTTAGGTCTCAGCCCCTTTGTCCACCCACTCTCCCTCACATACAATCACAGCAAGTTGTCCTGCTTCGTTGACTCATAGGCCTTCACGTCACATAGAAAAATTGTTAAGTAGTGGATGTTTTTCTCTCTGAAGCAGCCTGCTGTTATGGCTGCCCAACCATGAACACACCCAAGGATGAAAACCATAGTACTTTTCCCCCTTACGTATTATCTAGCCTGCTTCTTCACCCACCACCAGAATCATGGAAAGTAACACCCAAACCATCTCAAACAGTTGAGCTATTGCTATGATGGAATTTTCTCTCATCCACCATTGCCCTTACCTCTTAACTCTGCTTCTAACACTAAGAAAAACATGCTGAGCAGTCAAAATTGGAGTGAGCTGGGTTAAGGTCTATTTCTCCTACGCTCTTGGCATGATCTAGGATGCTTTCTGCCAAATTCCAGGCAGCTGTGTGAAATCTGGTGCTAAAAAATGACCAAACACGTTAGTTAGGTATGCTGGTACTATTGTTGGTGAGGATTTATAAGTTTCCCTTCTAAGTTTTAGATTTGTTAGCACCCAAATAATCACTTGCTCTGTCCAACCAGGGTTGTAATTTCCTGTGAGAACGCAGGTACAAACATTTAACACTGCAAAATATCATTGATATTTCAAGTTATGCAGACTCTTACAAGATTTATGTACTTACTACACATCAATGTTCATCAGTTCTGCTGGCTAACACACATGGTGTCCTGATGCATAAGTCAGGTTGCTCCTTTCTACTGACCTAACACTAGCACTTCCCAATCTCCTGAGCCTTGAATACCTCATGCAGAGCTGTCACAAGGTTTGACAAGGAACAATGTGCTCATTTTGTTTTCTTGTATCATTCCACAGTTAATGATAGCAGTCACTAGAAGGGATGCATTGTACTTCCGACTTTATGGTGAACACTGTAAAGTGCTGGGAAGCCACCACTCTTGTCTTTATCACAAAAAAAAAACAAAAGATGAACAAATTAGAAACCAATGACTATTTTGCCCTCATAAACAAGAGATTGTGAATGAAATATCACCAGAGAGAGATGAATTTAGAGACACATACCAGATCCACCAGCTTATAGCAAAAACTGGAAGAGCTGAAAAAAAGAGAAAAACCCTTAAATTGAGGATTTTCATACACTTCAGGGGCTGTAGTGGCCAAAAAAAATAGATAACAAGGAAAAACAAATGATCAATGTACTCACATATTTGGAAACTCTTTAAAAAAGAATAAAAATAAATGCCTTGTGTGGAACACACTTATAAATCCAGAATTTAGGAGGTAGTAATAGAAGAATCAGGAGTTTGAGGACAACCTGAACTATGTAATGAGTTTGAGGCAAGCCTGGGCTACATGAGACTGTTTCCCCAACAAACAAGCAAAACTGCTGGAAGAAGAAACAAGTGTGCTCTTGATGTGTGTCTTAATAGTCTGAACATTGAGAAAGAATTTGTGAGCTTGAAAATAGAGCAATAAAACATTCTAAAAGGAAAAACAATGCAAAGTATGAAATAATGACAACTCTAGGTAATCTGAGAATCAAAGGTTGCGATTGTAATACTGTCAGGGGAAGGAAGCAATGGAACGAAGGGTTTCCCCTGATCAGCTAGGAAAATTCCTCTATTGGAGAAGTATGGCAGAATCGACTTGTAGTATACAGGAAACCTCATAAACAGATTTATAATGACACACAATGCAAATTAGCAGGTTACCAATAAGATCAAGAGACTTGACCACAGTTCCTTCATATTGACACATTCCTCTCTCTGAGTGGCAGCACAGGTCATGAACAGAGTGTGTTAGAGGATCCAATCTTGAGATTGAAGGTGTCTGTTGAGTTTGGACCACAGGTTCGCAGTGTGTCTCTGGCAGTGTCCCGCCTTGTGCAGCATTCTCCTCTGTCCTCACTGACTGTTCCCCACAACGATCTCCAAAGACAGAGTCACTGCTGAGGTGAAGCCCAAAGAGACTGAAATAGCAGATACTGTTCTGGCTCTTTTTCAAGGTTGAATATCCTGTATTGGTTCACAGCCTTGGACTAAGCATCTTGACCTTTGTTTAGGAATTTATCAAATTGAAATGCTTTGGTACAGTGTATTTGGGAGCAGGTTTTAGATACATGAGACAAGTGGAATAGCATTAGGAAACGTACATGAGGTTGTACCTTTAAATTAATGTGTGGTTGATATCAAATAGGCAAAGAGCACACTGAAAAGAAAAAGAGGACCCTGGGTCAGTGTGACTCATAGAAGAAGATTGCATTTGAGGTGTGTGTGTGTGTGTGTGTGTGTGTGTGTGTGTGTGTGTGTATTGAATGTATCCCTGGCAAAGGCATACAATAATTATGTTTATAAAAAAGAAAGCTGAAAAAGATGCGATATAGTAATGATGATACAAGCTTAACAGAAGACAAGTCTGTGGCTTAAAGCATGGGATGTATATTGTGTATATTGTTATTTGAAATAATAAGAGAAGGATAGAAAAGCCCTACGAGGAAGGGGAGGTCTTGAATGACAGACACAGTAGAGAAATGTAAAGAAAAGATGAGAAAAGAAAGGCTGGACCTGAAATCTTCATAGGATTCTTGCCTACCCTCAGAGAGTATGGTAGGAACAATGGAGGAGACTCTGGATTGACCCAGGACACATGGGTCTCTATGCCTCAGTTTTTCATCTTTAAAGGCAGAGTGTTAACAGTGTGGTTAAATAGATATGAAATTGCCAGGGCATCAGTATAGTATGATGTCTGTGAGTACACATTTGGTCAGATTTTATGGGCTTGTGTTTCATTAATTGTACGGAAGGTAAAGAAGAAGAAGAAGAAAAGCACTGTAATTTTTCTTCTGAACCTTCTAGTCTTTGGTTCTCTTGACCTATTCCAATAATGGCCATTCAGATCTTGAAATAAAGCTAACAGGATTTGCCTGAAGATTTAAAAGTCAAATTTGGGCATTGCTACTTGAACTTGCCTGGGGATAGCTATTAGAAACACGGAAACATGAAGCCAGCACTATTGCTCAGCAGGTCAAGGCACTTGAAACAAAGACAAATGACCTCAGTGTCATTCCCAGAACTCACATAGTGGAAGAAGAAAGCCTTTGCATACATGCCATGGCATGCCATAACCACACATATACACAATAAATATGTAAATATAATATCACTTAAAAAAGAAAAGTTATGATAAAAGTAACAGAAAAATACATCTCTTCTAAAATCATTAAAAAGAATTAGGGTTTCATTTGGAAGAAACTTTCAACATGACTGTGATGGAGCACACTGGTGATATTAGCACCCAAGAGACAGGCATGATGTCTGCAAGCTTCAAATTAGGCTATCAGGGCTATATGCATATCAACAATAACAAAACTAAAATAGATCGAAACCTGAATTACGTGACCTTATTAAATACCTGGATTGAATTCCTACCACTTACGTTAATTTATTTAAAATGAAACTCAGATAAAAGAGGGACTTTCTACAGATGCGTGGGTGGGGCAGGCAGGGAGGAACTGGTGGCTGGGGCATCTTTGAAGAGATGTCAGGCAAGCACTGAGAGATGCTAAGCTGAAGCAGAGCAGTTGGGCCAATCGTGTAGACTGTGAAGGAAGCTCTTAGAGCAGATGGAAACCAAATGCCAATCCTTGGAGAAAATGACTATGGCTTGGTGAAAGGAGAAAGAGAAAATTGCAAAACAGGAAAACAAACCCACTGGGAACGGAAGTTCTCACAACACATGCAGCAAATTCCAGTCAACCAGACTAGGAACAGAGAATCCACTAAGAACATTTGGAAGCAGTTCCCTAAGCGTTGAAAATCTCTGTATGCTGCTACGTATTCCGGCTCAACGTTGATATTAGAAGCGCTCCTGTGTCTGCACTCAGGCGAGGGAGCCTGCAGGACTGGAGGTGGCCCTTGTGTTGGTGCCAGACTGTGATGACTCCTCTGTCTCAAGGGGACAGCTCGGCTTTTAAAGAGCTTGATGCTACTCCAAGTTCTGCCTACCAGCTTTCAAAGTCCTTTTATTTAAAAGATGCCTGATTGCCACACCTAAAGCTTCCTCTACTGGAGGGTTCCAGCTGGACACAGTTTCTCTACTGCCTCCTGGCAGGACATTCTGATCTAGCAATTTACTCATTGAAACGATTGTGCTCAATCGTTCGCCCTGTGGTGGGCTCAGCATGGCACCCAATGGCACCGTGTGCCACTAAGGATGCAGGATCAAGTGAGACATGAAGCCTGCCCCGTGAGAAAACAAAAGCAGTAATTACCTGATGAGCTGTACAGGTACAAAGTATGGAGCAAACGCTGAAGGTGGAGTCTGGCTACCTAAGCATGTGTCAATGCAAATGATACTTTCCCGGGAGGCACGCCCCGTTCAGCCTCCCACTCCTTTTTTATGAGCTTTAAACGTAATCGGCCTGTGGGTAGCTGTTGTTCCCTACAGATAGGCTTTACTTTAAGAGTGCATTCCTGATTCTCTTGACTTGCCAGTTACTGTCCCACGTGATCCATGGTTGCCTGGGGTATTTATTATTGCTCAACAGTACAGGTGTGATATCTCTACCAGAGTCAAAGCCCATGGCCACCACAAGAAGCACAGGATTTTCGCCTAACAAACAATCAGGACCCTGCTTTTGATTTTGTTTTCTTACTAAACTGAGGTGTGGCCTGAAAAACACAGGTTTTAAAAAATGTATATACAGTTTTACCTTAAGTTTGTCTTAGAAAGTATACAGGTTTCAATGAGATATTTGGAAGAATTTTTCCTTCTCTGTTCTTTTAAGGATATTCTTAGATATTATGTCTCACAGTTTTCTAATATCTGAACAGAAAAGAGCCTTTAACATGGTTGGACGCATGCCTTTTGTCCTATTCTTGAATTTAGTTCTTACCCCTTCATGTTGGCATCGAGAACCGTCCAACAGTGGGTGGCACAAGGCTGTGTTCATGCCTGGTTCATGCTTTGGAAGACTTCAGAACAAAGTCTTCCATTATCTGTGGAGTATTACATAATCTCCAAATTGCTTTCACTGTGTATCCTCTTTTGATTGCAGCTGGTGTTGTCACTGTCTTGTGAAAACAGCCACCCAGATGGCTGGGTTCTAGTCACCACTTCATAGAAGGGTGACAGTCAAACCTTTTCAATGCTCCTGTGTGACTGTCTGGAAAAAAATTATGGGCACTCCAATTATGAAACTATAGGTTCCAGCGAGGCACATGGCACATGCCTGCAGTCTCAGCCCTTGGAATGCTAAACCAGATTGCAAGTTCAAGGCTAGTTGGGGTTGCCTAGAGAGCACTTGCCTCAAAACAGAAAGACGAACAAACAAACAAAAGAACAGGGGAGAGTGGCTCAGTTTTTTAAAGTACTTGTTGTATACGCCTGGAGACCGGAGTTCAGATCCACGCACCCACCCAAACTCTGCCTGCAGCGGTGTGCATGCATAATCCTGGTGCTGAGGAAGAGGAGAGAGTAGTTTCCTGTAGCTCACTGGCCTGGCGAAATCAGAGAACTCCAAGTTAGTCAAGTGTGGTAGTTTGAAAGAAAATGCCCCCCCCAATGGGAGTGGCACTAATAAGAGGTGTGGCCTTGTTGGTGTAGGTGTGGTCCCGTTGAAGGACGTATGATACTGTGGAGGCGGGCTTTGAGGTCTCATATATGTGCAAGCTATGCCCAATGTGACAGATCACTTCCTGTTGCCTTTAGATCAAGAGGTAGACTTCTCCAGCACCATGTCAGCCTGCACGCCACCATACTCCCAGCTGCCATGCTCCCCACCATATTAACAATATGAAACTGTCTCAGATAAATGTTGTCTTTTTTTATAAGAGTTGCAATCATGGTATTTCTTCGTAGCAATAAAAACCTTAACTAAGACAATGAAAAACCTGGTCTCACAGGTTGGTTAGAAACCCTGAGTCAGCAAACTAGGTCTGGAGTGACTGAAGAAGATGCCAGCACATGCACATACACACAGCTTTATAGCACATGTATACAAGGTGGCCAAAAGGAGGAGCGGCTGAGCACCAAAACATGCCGGAATCCTAAGGTCAAATATGTCCAACCCCAATGCTCAAGCTTCAACGTGGTTGCTAGAATTGACAAAACATAGCAATAAAAGCTTGCCATGTGGTGCACACCCTCATTCCCACACCCATGCGGCAGAGAAAGGAGGATCTCTATTATATTGCTGTGTTTCACCATTGGTGTGACAAGTGAGTTCCATTGAGTTCTTTTCTCAGGCAGGGCACTTCACAATGGCAAAGATTCTAGAACTGCTGGAGTTAACAAACACTAAACATGTTCAGCAGTGCCGATGGTGAGCCAGTCACCAAACTCACTTCATCTCCCTGAAAATTCTTGCTGTCTATTTGGAGGGTGGCCATTATTATCTTTTTTTTCTGGTAGGAAAAACTAAGCCTTAAATAAATGCAAACAACCTACCAAATGGTGGAACACTGGGAATCTGGTATTCCTAGATTTAATCCCAGACTTTGAAACTTAAACCCTAACCTCTGAAATTCCATGACAATATTTCATAAAGTGCAGTACACAACTTCCCCCTGAATTAATTGTGTTTTCCTAGGAAATTTTGCAAGCCATCACTTCCCCCAGACATCTCAGAGTAACAGAATCAGAATTTTCTGGAGACAGGCTGTAGGCGTGTCTGGCTGGAGCCCTTTTCGTGTGGAAGACCATGGTCACCACAGTTAGAACCACAGCTCTGCCACTTCCCCTACTAATTCTTCTCTTTTTTTTTCCTTTTTTTTGTGGGGCGATGTTAGAGGAAAACTTTGGGTTTCATTTCACACCCCTAAAGTAGACTCGCAGCATAGACTGAAGTTGTTGTTTTGTAAATCAACGGCTGGCATGGCATGTACTTAGACTACAGAGTGAGCAGATTGTACCAGGATTTGTACAGAATTGGAATGAAGAGACTTTTGCTCTTTCTTTTTTCATTTAAAATTTTTTTTATCAATTTTATTGAGCTATTGAGCTATATATTCTTCTCTGCCCCTCTCTTCATCTCCCCTCCCCTTAGACTTTTTCCCATGGTCCCCATGCTCCCAATTTACTCAGAGATCTTGTTTTTTTTCTACTTCCCATGTAGATAAGATCCATATATGTCTCTCTTAGGGTCCTCATTATTGTCTAGGTTCTCTGGGATTGTAAATTGTAGGCTGGTTTTCTTTGCTTTATGTCAAAAAGCCACTTATGAGTGAGTATATATTATATTTGTCTTTCTGGGTATAGGTTACCTCACTCAATATGATGTTTTCTAGATCCATCCATTTGCCTGCAGATTTCAAGACGTCATTTTTTTCTGCTGTGTAGTACTCCATTGTGTAAATGTACCACATTTTTCTTATCCATTCTTTGGTCAAGGGACATTTAGGTTGTTTCCAGGTTCTGGCTATGACAAACAATGCTGCTGTGAACATAGTTGAGCACATGTTCTTGTGGTATGATTGAGCATACTTTGAGTATATACCCAAAAGTGGTATTGCTGGGTCTTGAGGAAGGTTGTTTCCTAATTTTCTGAGAAATTGCCACACTGACATCCAAAGGGGCTGTACCAGGTTGCATTCCCACCAGCAATGCAGGAGTGTTCCCTTTTCCCCACAACCTCTCCAGCAGAAGTTGTCATCACTGTTTTTGATCTTGGCCATTCTGACAGGTATAAGATGGATTCTCAGAGTTATTTGATTTGCATTTCTCTGATGGCTAAGGATGTTGAGCATTTCCTTAAGTGTCTTTCAGCCAGCCATTTTAGATTCCTCTGTTGAGAGTTCTCTGTTCTTTTAAATATTAGAAAAATTGCTGAGAGGGGAAAATTTCAAGTCTCAGAACTTTGTCCTGCAGAGTCAGCTCAGAGGTAGACCATTTCCTTTGCCCTGTGTTTGCCCTTCTACTATTCAGCAACCTAAGTAAGATGAAACCTCAGAAAGCCAGAGTTTATCAAGAGGCTGAATAGATTTATCAATAATGCTTCTTTCCCTCTTTCAGGACCCCTACTTGTAGTCACTATTATCTTCCTTAAAATTTTTGCTATAATGATCTCTTAGGTAGGGTACTGTCCTGAGTCATTCAGGGGTCCCAATGAACAAAGGGCTGCTAGAGTGAAAAAAAAAATCATCATTTCTGATCTACAAGGAATAGAATGCCATGAAGACACCACAGAGTTTCAAAAATTCTCCTAAAATGTACAAAAAGTGTTATCTGTGGGGATAGGCACAAGAGGTTATGAAACCATTGCACTTCCACTAGGAGTCCCATATCAGGCAGGTAGTCTTTCTCCTTCAAATGTGAGCATGAGTTTATGTTGCCCTGTGCTGGCTCACTTGGAGTCTGAGTGTCCCCTGGAGCTGTTCTGTCTGCCATGTCACCCTTCAGAGCAGTAGTATAATGAAATGAACCCAGTCCATCTCTTCCCTTGCACTGATTCCAAACACTGATTCCATAATTTCGGTGCACTGTTGAATCTTAGTTTTCAAAACTAGAATCACACAAGATCACTAATCTTTACTTCTACAATTGTCTTATAAAATAGTGCTAGCACAATTAACCCTCTTCCAGTTTTTCAATTTATCAAATTTGTGTGTGTCTGCTTGGGACTTACACAAATTAGTCACAAGGACTGTCTTCTGTAGGCAGTGTTCTTTTCATGATTAAGAAAACAGACTCTGAGAAGTAATAATAACTACAGAAATTAAAGGTACAGCTAACGGCCAAGTCAGAACCATAATCTAGGTTGCTTCACACAAAGGGCTTTCCTCTTCAAGAAAGCCCTATGTGGCAAAGCCTTCAAAAATAAATGGGAATTGAAATTGACCTTTTTCTGTACCCTTTTTTTTCTGTACTTCATGTTGATCTAGCTTCCCCCTTCTATGATACCCATGTCTGTCCCAAGAACTCCACAGAAGCAAACCAAAAGACTCTCTGACTCTAAAAGCTAAGAAATTTTTAATACAAAACCTGCTTAATATTGGTTGTATTTCTAGTCTTTGTGGGTGGCCTGCTGCGACTCCCAAGCCCTCCACTATTGTAGAGGTGGGGCAAGGGCTGATGACTCACTGGGGTATTAAAAGCTGTTATTTTGCCTTTCAAAACAACAGCTGAGCAAGCCAAGCCCATCTCAGCACACATGCACACATACACACACACACACACTCACACCACCTGCATAGGGATTAGCCTTCAGGCTTAACCCCACCCACTCAATCGCTTCATCTAAAAGTGTTTCTCTTGCTTTTCCAAAACTCCTATCCTCATTCCGAGATTCTGGTGTGCAGATCTCAAAATCCTGGAGACCAACTGGCTAAAAGGAGTCCCAGTTCAGTACCCTGGATATGAGATCATGGGATTTGTGTTTCTTAATTCATGCCTCTTATCTTGAAAACACATCTACCCAATGTCTTGATACTCTTTGTGTTCATGAAGAGCAAAACACAATTCAGCCTTCCTCTTCCTACGTAACAATAAGATTCTTTCTGGCCACTTGATGTGTGTCAGGTGTGCACAGCAAATCAGATTGGCATCTGCCCAATCTTTGAATTCTTCCTTAGAACCTATGCTGCTCTTTGGAAAGAAAGACTACATGGCAGTAGCTGTAAAACTATCTGAGGGTTACTTTAATTCTGTTTGCGTATAATATTTCATGGTCTTCAGAGACCACACCAGTTTGTAGTGGGGCTGAGCACATCTCAGGCATGAGGTGACTAACCAAAGACAGACTGAAGGAACTTCAGACAGAATGAGTTTAAAACAAAGTTGAATAGAAGAAAAATCAGTTTTATTTTCCCTTCCTTTGTTTGCCCCTGTGAACTTTTGTTCCATCATGACTGTTCTTCCTTTGGAATCTGGCATCTGCTGTTCAAAACACCCCCTCATGCTCAGACATGTTTACGAACTTTTCTCAGCAAGTTTTGACATTACCTCGCTGGGACATTCTATCAGAAGCTTTGCCTTGTGGCCAAATTTGAACAAATTCACAACCACTGTTCTAGGTGGGAGGACCCCCTCCAGTGATCACAGTCTTTGGGGCCAATGTGGTCAACCTCAGCTTTTAAAAAAAAAAAGTAGAGCTAAGCAGAATCTTAAAACTCTGCCTAGTGCTGATTCCTAGATTTCTTCCCACAAAAAAGTGTAGGTTGGAGCTTACATAAGCTCATCCCAGACTTTCAAATTCCCTCTGGAAACATCCAGAAGATGGTCCAGGTCCAAGATAGTCATAATGGTGGCCAAGGGGGAAAAACAGTTGGAAATGATTATAGTAAAGAGGAATAGGAGGGGAGTGCTTGGAAAATAGAACAGAGCAGATTGCATTCTACAAAAATAAGAAAGCCCACCCCTGTTGAACGGCTACAAGGTCTCAGGCCCTCTTCAAACACGTAAAGTGTAGTCTTGTCTTCATCTCCTTCTGTGAAGACAGTGTTGTGGCTAGTGATGTACTCCTCCAAAACGATAGGTGAAAGTCATAACCCCAGCAACCTTCTTAAGAAACAGAAACAGACCATCTGAGGTGAGAGGAGAGTAGGGTAGATCCAGCCAATATGACCAATTTCCTTATGAATCTGTATAGTGAGAAATACCCCGATGGGGAGATTATTTATGCAGTAACACAAGGCCTACTCCCTCTAGCCAAGGAGAGAGGCGTTCACCTGTGACACATTATTCTTTCACAGTCCTCAGAGGAACCGTCCCTGCTGACACCTTGTGAGACAGTACATTTCGGTTCCCTTTGCTGCACAGCTTGTATGTCTTTGGTACTGAGGCTCAAGAAAATTAGGGAACCGAGGTTCAGATACATTACAAGATCCGTTTGTGTCCTGTGATTTCGTGCTTATATGCAGAGCTTCAGGAAAACCCAGGCTGGAATTTACCATGATTCCTTTCAAGAGAACATGGTAACATTATAGTTTTCAAATATGTATCTTAACCTTCGAAATTTCTTGAAAAATATGCCACACCAGGATAAGAATTATTGTCATACTAAACAACCTTGCATTTTAGAATGTAAAGACAATTGTTGAGACAGACAGAGAAATGAGGGAGGCACACTGTAGTGAAGGCTCCTGAATCCCCAGCCAAACTTTTCAGGAGTCAGGCTGACTCCATTTGGAAGAATATGGAAGAATCAGCCTAGCATGAAGTTATGAAATGTGATCGCTCACTGGGTCGTTCTGCATAGGCCTTCACCTCTGCCTTTGGCATTCTCTTTGAAGTTCCTTGACCTCTCTCTTGTCACTGAACTGTTCAGTAACTACTCTGAACTGAATGGAACATCCCAGCCCGCCCTGCTGATGTAATCAGACAAGGCTCACCCTGCACAGCCAGAGTCTCTCTGATTAGCATTCGTTTCAGCAAATGGAGTGGGGTCATGGGGAGTCATTAATGTACCTAAGGCCTGTGCTCAGGCATAAGCCACATAAACCTCAAGAATAAGAATGATCAAGTCATGCCTCATTTTTAACACGCTAGTTCTGCTGGAAACTCCTGCAGACTCTTTTATTTTCCGTCTGAATTTCAATAAATACTGTGCTATTAACAACTGAAAGAGCATATCTTATATTTAACAAGAGATTTTACATAATTCCAGGATGATAGATTTTTGGAGACCACCTGGTCCAATCATGGCCTCATTTTGTAGATGGACAAAACAAGCGTGAGAGAGGGACACTGGCCTGTCAGAGTTCATTGCAAATGCCATGTCAGAACATGGTTAGAGCGCACACAGATTGCCATCCAATACTGGGTACTGGTATTGATGGCCAAGAGGGAGGACATATTAACACTACAGGAATGGGGTGGGTAAACAAAGGGGGGCTACATATTACCAATGTATTTTGGGGTCCTTTTCAATAATAAGCATACATGGAATGCCTGATTTTGTAATTCTATGGTGGGCATAAGCATTAGCCAGAGAGAAGAACTTGAGAAATGATTTTGGAATGTACATGTCAGATAGGTGCATATGCTAATAGTTGAAGTACATGTAAGATGGGTACATGCATATACTAATAGTTGAAGTGAAGTATTGAATGGTTTGAGTGCTTGCAGTTATTTTTTATAGGTTACCAAACTTGGTGACTTCCTTTATAATTAAAAAAAATCAGATGGGGAGTGTGGAGATAGAAAAATTGTTCAATTGTTAAAGAGCACCAGCTTCTCTTCCAAAGGACCCCGGTTCAATTTCCAGCACCCACATGGCAGCTCACAAATGTCTATAAGTCCAGTTCCAGAGATTTTCACACCCTCATACAGACCTATATGCAGACAAATCATGAAATAAAAATAAATAAATCATAAGGCTAGAGAGACAGCTCAGTGGTTAAGAGCACTGGCTGCCCTTCCAGAGGACCCTGGTTTGATTCCCAGCTCCCACAACCAATTCCAGGGAATCTGATACTCTCCTCTGTCTCCACAGGCACTGTACGTACATAGTGCAATACACACATGTAGGTAAAATACTCATACACAGGGAATTGTTTTCTAAAAAAAATCAGATGGGTACATCTAAATTGTCATAATTTCTTACTGGATTTTTTAAAAAAATAGATTCTTTATGTCACCATAGCACTTTTGAAATTACGAAACAAAGTTTCAGATTTTTACAATTTCCTTCAGGGAATTCAGAAATGAAGTAACTCCTCACAGTTACTAGCTGTGTTACTAGGTAGACTCTAAACCAGCCTGAATCCCTCTGCTGTGAAAGGGGAAAAGAGTACCCGCCTCGTAGGCCTGTCTTCTAAGTCAATGTGTGTATGGAAATCACTCAGATACTAATTCCTAACCTCACCATTCACATGTTTACAACAAAGAGAATAAATTCTGAATCTGGTAAAAGAAGTTATGATTAGTCATTAAATTCTCTGCCCAGAAAGTCTCTATTTAAAGCTTTTATTTTATGTCACTCAACTGTTCTGAACTCTCAAGATTTTATTCCTATATCATTTCTTAGACAATTTCTTCTCCATATGTGGTACAAATTCCTTTTTAATCTTTTTTTAAATTTATTTATTTATTTATTTATTAAGGGTTTCTGCCTCCTCCCCGCAACCACCTCCAATTTCCCTCCCCCTCCCCCGATCAAGTCCCCCTCCCTCATCTGCTCGAAGAGCAATCAGGGTTCCCTGACCTGTGGGAAGCCCAAGGACCGCCCACCTTTATTAATAAGCACATTTTCAAACATCTAAGTCTTTGTATTTAGGTACTTCTAGCTTTCATTATGTAATTTTACACTGATAATCTGAGACTTTGGTTTTGAGAGAGAATGACATGTACTTTCATAGCACATCAAAATATAAGGAGCAGTGCAATACCTCACATGGCTTTCAAAAGAGTTCTGGGAGTTAATCACAATCTTCATTTTGTATCTGAGAAACTGAGAATAAGAAAATCAAAACGGCAGAAAACCATCAAGCAATCTTAAGTGGCTGAATGAAGCCCAGAACTGAAGTCAAGTGTCCTGAATTAAAATACTTATAAAAGTCCAAGCAGAGAGTTTGAGGTGGGTGGGCACAGGGGCAATAAAATAGGGAACAGTTAAATTTCTAGAAAAATAGAGATACAAACATGGAAATGTTGGTTCAAAATTACCTCTCTTATAAAATAAACTGGAAATACTTTTATGTGAAACATCTTATTTTAAAAAATATTTTTCAGCCAAAGCAAAACATATATCTTAGGGACACTTGCCTCAAACTTTGAGTTGACACTGATAAACTTTTAAGCACACATGTTTTGTTTAGTTTCCTGAATTTATTTCGTGAAATGATACTTATAAAAGTGGGATCGCATAGAAGTCAAGAGTTAAAGGTTTGTTTTACTATCTTAAATTATGTAGGCATGTCTCTGTGTGACTTTGCAGGCATGAGTACAGGTGCCCGTGGAATCCAGAAGAAACTATCTGATCCGCCCCTGAAACTGGAGTTACAGGTGGTTGTGAGCTGTCTAACATGGGTGCTGAGAATCAGTTCAACTCTTCTGCAAGAACTGTGTCTACCCTTAGTTGCTGAGCTGTCTCTGCAGCCCAGAAAAAAAAATGGTATTTATCACAAGCTTGTGACACTTGGGGAGAGACAGATATTAAAACTCTGGTGTGTTAATATATAATTGGGTGTCTGTAAATAAAGAAAATACATTTGGTTTCTGTTGTTTATATTTGTGAGCATAGTAGAGGGACCTTGCATTCACAGATCTCCAGCTAAACCAGAAATGTTTGTTTGTTTGTTTGTTTGTTTGTTTGTTTATTTATTTATTTAAGATTTCTGCCTCCTCCCTTCCACTGCCTCCCATTTCCCTCCCCCTCCCCCGATCAATTCCCCCTCCCTCATCAGCCCAAAGAGCAATCAGAGTTCCCTGCCTTGTAAACCAGAAATCTTAAACATACACAATTCTTCCATCCAGAAAGCAAAGAAGTGAAAGTGATTGACAGCCTGGTGATCTGTGATATCTGTTAGGACAGGCCATATCAAGTTCTTACAACCAAGACCGGAGGTAGCTAGTAAATTAAATAACTCTTACGGCCATAGGCTGCCCCAAGCTCCTACAACCAGGACCAGGGGTAGCTAATAGCCCAAATGACCTCTATGCTATCTATATGGCGAGCAGACCAGATCCTTCCTTAGACCCCTAAACTACTACAGGTAGCCTATCTCTAGAACCCATCTTTATGGAGGAAATGACATGTAACCTGAGTTGAGTTTCATTGTACTTACGCTTCCTTGTGGAATGGGGATTGTATTGCACCAGGAGACTTTTTCCAAACTCTACTGGACTTAAACATATTGGGAATAAACCACCTGTTATCAGACTCCCCAAAGTCTGATCCAGATTTGGACCCGGTTTTCATTATCTCTTCACAGGGCTTGCTTTCCTATATGACACCTGTGGAGAACCCTCACAATTTACTTGTTTGTTTGTTTGATTGTTTGTTTGTTTCTTAGGTTACAAGACCAGTTGTATCTCTCCATTACTGTAAAAAGAAGCTTCTTTGATGAGGAGAGTTCCTCTTATTTATGGGCATAAGGCTAAGCACTTATGCACATTTGGAAATTAATCAGGAAAATGGCAACAGTAGGTTCTCCCTTGGATGATTCCCCCCTCTAGCTACTGGTAGTTATCTAGTTTCCCAGTATCAGACACTAATTGTCTCCTACTGATGGTCCTTGGGTCCAACTAGACCTCTGTTGGTTACCTTAAATATCAAAGCACCACTACTGCACAGGTGGAGGTATCTTGCTGGGCCTGTCATTATTGTGTTTCTTTGGCCCTGCTTTCCATTGGAGCTTGCACAGTTACTGTGATAGTCAGTCCTCAGGGAGGAAGCTTCCTGTCAACTACACCTCAATTGTCCGAAGTGCCATGTCAGAAATACGTGCTGTTTTCAGCAATATAGTCTTTCCTTCAAAGGACCGTGGCAATGGACTATATTATTTGGAGAGTCTCTTGGACTCTATTGAAGGTGCATTTCTTTGCTTGGTACTGGGGATTTTGTCAGATAGTCTATGGTTCTTGGGGAGGAAGAAGGTAACATTTTTGATTTATATGGCCAAGTTCCATCTCCCCCCCCCACACACACACACACTCTTTGTCTCTGTCCCTCTCTCTCAAGAGGGATAGATGGGTAGATAGATAGATAGATAGATAGATAGATAGATAGATAGATAGATAGATAGATAGATAGACAGACAGACAGACAGACAGACAGAGATATACTCTAACGTACATATTTTGCATATGTATTTTGGGGGTGTGACTTGAGACAGGGTTTCTCTGTGTAACAGCTCTGGCTGTCCTGGAGCTTGCTTTGTATATCAGGCTAGCACCAAACTTATAGAGATCCACCTGCCTCCCGAGTGCTAGGATTAAAGGTGTAAGCCACTATGCCAGGTGCTTATGTACTTTAAAGAAAACTTCTAAAATCATGTTTTCCTACTGCTTGTTAAAACAACCTTGGTATTATATGTCTATTTTTCCTCCATATATGCTATTACACTTATTCTCCTTTTCCCTCTCAGTTTTCCATCTTGGCTTCATGGCAACAACTGATACATTTTCAGGCCACCCATATATGTAAGACTCAAGACAGATGGCAAGAGCCAAATGTCCAGAACACCTGCTGCTGGCTAGTGTCTTTGAGATATGACAGGGAAGGTGCATCATTGTGGTCACCTACATAAGAACTGAATAATGACAAAATCAGCTGATACTCCACCATGGATAGGGGCAATTTCACAAGGTCTTCCACCTACATGAAGAGCTGCAGGGGACAAAGGCTTCTGAGAGAGGGATAATGGTTTTCTCCAGGACGAGGTCTCTGATGGATTAACCAGCCCTAAGTGGCCAGTCCTAAACACAGCTATACATGAACAACACTGAATGGGTGGTGTGTGTGTGTGTGTGTGTGTGTGTGTGTGTGTGTGTGTAATAATAAAGAAGGGATCATAAATTTGAGAGGAAATGGGGGAACACAAGAAGAGTTGGGAAAAGTAGAAGGATGGATAAAAATTATGTAACTAAAGAATTCATGTATGATTTTTTCCAAAGCAAAAAGGCAAGGAGGAATTTTAGTGTTTTTATCACAGTGGAATGAGAACATGTTAGTAGAGGTAGTCTGAACCTCATTTAAGCATTAACATGTAAATTTTTTCATATCCATTAAACTTTTATAAATTTTTTGGCTTTTCCTATAGTAAATCAAGTTAATTCATTGTAAGCTCAAAAACCACACTCTAATATCTAAAAGAAGATTTAAAATTGCATAGCTGAAAGAGAAATATTAATTCCTCCCTCCCTTCCCCTTCATCAAAAGCAGTCTGTTTTCAGAACTTCCTGTGCTCAGCAAATGCCATGTGCACAAATGCTGCATTTAGACAGATTTCCGGGCATTCTACCTGACTCTTCTATCTCCCATCCTATGTGCAGTACAGCCAAAGGCTCTAGTGTTTCCTCCTTTAAGATTAAGCCCACAATGTGCTACATGGCACTGCCATACACCAACTCAGTCCCTAAGCCCACAGTGTTCCACATGGCACTGCTGTATCCCAACTCAGTCCCTAAGCCCACAGTGTTCCACATGGTACTGCTGTATCCCAACTCAGTCCCTAAGCCCACAGTGTTCCACATGGTACTGCTGTATCCCAACTCAGTCCCTAAGCCCACAGTGTTCCACATGGTACTGCTGTATCCCAACTCAGTCCCTAAGCCCACAGTGTTCCACACGGTACTGCTGTATCCCAACTCAGTCCCTAAGCCCACAGTGTTCCACATGGCACTGCTGTATCCCAACTCAGTCCCAAAGCCCAAAGTGTTCCACACGGTACTGCTGTATCCCAACTCAGTCCCTAAGCCCACAGTGTTCCACATGGTACTGCTGTATCCCAACTCAGTCCCTAAGCCCACAGTGTTCCACATGGTACTGCTGTATCCCAACTCAGTCCCTAAGCCCACAGTGTTCCACATGGTACTGCTGTATCCCAACTCAGTCCCTAAGCCCACAGTGTTCCACACGGTACTGCTGTATCCCAACTCAGTCCCTAAGCCCAAAGTGTTCCACATGGCACTGCTGTACTCACTAGGAGTTCTTGTTACTCTTTGACAGTGGCATCCTGAGTAGTTTTCCATACCTCAGTTTTACCTTCATAGCCTATCCATCTTCTGTAGCCCAGTCAGCATGATCTTAAAGAGCAAGACCACACACAGCTCAGCAGAATCAACATTCAAGCTGCTTCTCCCTCTACTGCTCTGGAATGACCAGACTCACCTTCCATTGGCCTCTTCAAAGCACCCAGCTCATTTCTCTGCTAAGCTTGCTGTCTCTACTCCTTCCTGGAATACGCTACTGCTCTAAATTATATCACAATCATAAGGCATGAAAGGAAGGCACTGTCAAATCGGGCGATTGAATTCCTGTCTCTGAGGTTGTTCCCTCATTGATAATATAGAGACAAAGAACAGCTGTGTGCACTCCATGGTAACAGTGTGGTGGTGACATGCTGCATGGCCCAGGGGAGGACCTGAATCGGGTATGGAGGGAATGAAGAAATGACAAACACATGGACACACAGCCACAATGAAAAAAAAAAAAAAGTTTGGATCAGGTGCCCTGGGTTCTATATATCTGCTGGCATATGCATTGAACAGGGAGGAAGGGCTATTACACACAGCTGAACAAGGAGGCAGGGTTCTTACACAATGAAAAACAAGGAAGCCGAATAAGGAGACAGGTTTCACTCGTTAAAGTAGGGATCATTTTAGCAGAGCAGTTTCAGGCTGTAAACATCTGAAAAGGAAAAGTCAGGTAGATAGCTGCTGTGCACACTGTCAACATCTGCAGTCCACACAGAAAGGCTTTGAGATCCCTCTAAAACTAACCCTGGGGAGAAGTCGTTGCCATTCCCAGGAATGGGTCTGAGGCATTGTGTCTCTGACATGGTTCTGCCAAGGTCAGCAACAACACACATCCATTCAGGACTTCACTTCCTCCCTACACAGTAAGATTTAAACTCACTAATAAAACTAGAAATCCAACTGTAAGGGGAAATTTGATGGTAGGGTGCTTGCCTAGCATGTGCAAAACACATTCATGATCTCTCTCTCTCTCTCTCTCTCTCTCTCTCTCTCTCTCTCTCACACACACACACACACACACACACACACACACACACACACACTTACATGAACACAGCCTTACTACACAGTAAACAACATCTACAGAAAGTGTCAGCCAAACTCCTTAGTCCACTAAAATATCGCTGTCTTACAGAGGTTTTCAGGGGCCATTCTACACGAGTATTGCCTGTCTCTTTCTGCTTTCTCTATTGTTTTTGAAGAAGAGATCGGCACAGTTGCCATGCTTCTGTTTTGTTGCTCTGCATGTTCATAGACCATCTCTCCTTCGTAGAAGGTCAGCTCTAAGGGAACCGGGTTTCCATTTTGATCACCAGAAACACAGAACATGAACTGTTTCATATTGTTATAAAAATAGAAAGGGGACACAAAAGGAGATGGGAGATCTTAAGGAAAGAGGGAACAAGAAAATGAAAAGTCATAGAATGTGTAGGACATGGGACAGAAAGGAGGGACACTGGAGATTGGGGGAGGAGAGAAGCAGGGTGGCTGAGGGGAGGTAGAGGGGACAGAAGGGGGCAGGGAGGTAGAGGAAACAGGAAACAGGAGGGGGAGGGAAGGTGGGAGAGACAGACTGGGGTGGAGGTTAGATAAGAACAAAGAGTGATGACCCGTATGTATGCAGACGCTGGAAAGAAACCTATTACTTTGTAAGCTAACTTTAAAAATTAACTTAAGCAAAGTGCCTGCTCCACGATGGAAACTCAGCAAATATTTATTTTGCACGGATACTGTGCGGGCACTCAGGAGGTGCTCAGTGGGAATTTGCTCAAATGCATGGTATTAACATATTTTACAGAGTGCTTATCCACTTGCAGAAGCGGCTTAGACCTTGAGAACTCAGGACAGCCTGTCCCCTGTCCCCTGATAGAGTACAATGGTGCTGTTCTATTCGGGTTTTATCCTTCTTCGCATAGACTTGTCTGGAATAAAAATAATAATAAAAAAAATATTAGGTTTTACACATTTTAGACATGATTGCCCCTGAATGTTCCTTGCTTCGAAGAATTTCGCATAAAAATTTTCTCCTCAGGCTTTCTTGATTTCTTGGTTTGAAGACTCCAATCCCTTAAAATCCTCAAATGTAACAGTGGAGTAGTCAGTATGTGAAAAGAACTGCCCCTTCCCAAACACAACTACTATGACTAAGAGGTGACTCTTGTGCATTCAGAATGGCTGGCTACTACAACAGTTTCTCCCACGGTTGTAATGAGCACAGTCTTCTTGGGACTACAGAGGAACTAACTTGGTGGAACTGCTCCTGTAACAGAGGACAGACAAATGGGGCTCCCAGGGGGACAAGTAACAGTCAGGACCTGAGAAAGATTTATGATCACTGCAAAACATTCTCCACTCTCTGTCTCTTTCTTTAAGTTGGCACTTCTTAACCTTCCCAATACAGTTCCTCATGCTGTGGTGCCCCCAATGATAAAATTATTTTCATTGCTGTTTCATAACGGTAATTTTGCTACTCTTGTGAATCATAATGTAAATATCTGTGTTCTCGGATAGTCTTAGGCAACTCATCTGAAAGGGTTGTGTGACCCTGAATGGGGTTGTGACCCACAGGTTGAGAACCGTTGCTTTAAGTAAATTCTCTCTATTTTTCCTTTTTATTACTCCAGTTTGTATTACAAAAAGTTTGAAGCAAATAGAAAAGAGAGTGTAACAAAGAGTCACATCTACATCTAGATTGAATTCTCGTTAATATTTTGCTATATTTGCTTAACTTGTTCCTGACACAAGTAATTTAAAATAAATTTCAGACAGAATGGTATCGTCTTCCCTCCACAGATTTCTGTAAACCAAGTATAATTTGCTATGCAGTCCCAGTGCGTCTCCACTGCTCAGATTGCTAAGAACAGCTCCTCTAATACAGCATCGTCCAAGTCCCCTTGTTGGCATAAAAATGGTACTTATAGTTGGTTTGCCCACTTTAAATATAAAATTGAGATCTAATTGAAGACCTCATAATGCCTCTTATTCATGTCTTTTAAATTTAAAAAAAAAATGTCCTTTCTTTCAATGTCATACCATTATCTTTGTGTCATTTTTTGTTTGTCTTCATGACAGTGATTCATTCCAGAGACAGGCCAGTTATGCTATTACGTGTCTGCCTTCTGACTTAGTCAAAATTCTTCCCTGTGGAAGCTTGATTCTGTTGCCTTGCATGATTCTTATAAATTGAACTTATATCTAAAGGCTTGAGTAGCTTACTATCACAGTGCCTCTATATTTGAAAACCAAAATTTGCAGCTATTTCTTTGTTATGATTAATGAAATTGTTAATCCCGAAGATGGAAGGAGAAAGACCACTGATCCAAACTAACATGACCAAATTAATTAAAGCAAGCAATTAATTAAATCAAGCTTTTTAAATTCCTATACACAGGCTGCCTTCCTCCTAATGCTGGCTTTGAGAGGTTAGCAATGGACATAAGGAAAACAAAGTTTTTATAGCTCAGGGGCAGGGAGTTTCAAAATGGAGAACTGAGTGGGCAAAATAGGTGGGATTATACAAGCAGAACATACACATGATAAGTAAGTCCTAATGACCACCTGAATCAAAGATGTGGTTACAAGGTAGGCATAACAACTGGTAGTCATAACAAGGAGGTTGTAGGTGGTCAAACAACCTTTTTAAAGAAAGGTAGGGTTGCAAGATGGCTATAAACAACTTTATGAAACAAAGACATGATTACCATTCCTAGAATAGGCAGTCCAGATTCATTTATAGTTAAAATTACAGGTGGGGCATTGCTCAGGAAGAAGTCTAATTTGTCATTACTATAACATGGCTTTTAAGGCTAAGATGGAGGCATGTTGGTTCTTCAGAATAAATCTCTATAAAATAATTGAAGGTTTGAGGGAGGTTCAAGAGACAGCAAGGAAGAAAGAGGAATGTCTAGCAGGGGTGGGGCAGGGTGATGGGACTATCTCAACTAAGCCCCCAACTCTCTGGGAAGTGCTATTGGACCATGGACTTGAGAACTACAGTCTGGGCAGGATCCCAGAATGGATTTAAGAAACACAGAAAGTATGAAATATGAGCAAGGATATTAATTTTATAGTGTATAATGAGAACAAATCTACTAAAGCAATTGGAATGTTGCCACTGAAAAGACTAACGTATTTCCCCCACAGGCTTGTGGTTTCCAAGCCTGTTTGTGTGGAAGAGTCATCTGAGACTCACAAAAATACCACCCTTGGAGATTCTGGCTTAATTGTTCTTGGGTGGGGATTGGGGATTGGTAGTTTTGAAGAGTTCCCCAGATGGTTCAGCTATGCTGCTGGCGCAGAAAAACAGTACCAAGATATTTCTATAGCAGAAGCCATTTTGTTATCAGAAATTTGTCTTGTGAAAATGAGGCTGGAACTTAGGATCTAGGCAATATATATGAGGTACATTTAAAGAGTTCATGTCCATCGGTGATGTCAGACACCGGTGTGCATGAGGTCAGCGAGGTGTGTTGACTTTAAAAATTCTTTTAGTAAATTTTTGGATTCCTGGTTTCCTCTCAGTTCTCGCTTCCTCATTACTATGAAATTCTGATTAAAGTGCTTTTGGCTAGACCTTTTAGCTGCTGCCTTGACACTGAACAACAAAGGCTACCACTCTGCTAAGCAGTGGGCCTCATACTCAGTAACATCAGCTTCTCTGGGACATCCTGGCTGGGAGACCGGAAAGACCAGTATTCTGAAACCTCAGTTGCCTCAGAAGGAGCTGCATGGCTTGTTAAAAGATTGCTAAATCTTGTCCTATAAAAGGTTTTGATTCTATAGATATGGGGTGGAGCCCCACAGCAAGAGGCAAGTCAGCCTCGCAAGGGACGTTTGGAAGTATCTCAAGACATCTGCCATTATCAGGCTGGAGGTGATGTCAGTTCCAGTGTCTAGTGGTCAAAGGTCCAGGATGCTGCTAACCATCCACGCTGGATAAGGCTAATGTTATCAGATTCGACAGGAAAAACAACAACAAAATAAAAAAATGTGATATCACCTAAATTTGAATTTCAGATCAGTGATGAACAACTTTTCTCTTTAAACCAGTCCCAAAGTTTTCATGGGACATAATAATATTAAAAAGTTACCTACCAAGCCGGGCGGTGGTGG
Source organism: Microtus pennsylvanicus (assembly GCF_037038515.1). NCBI lineage: Eukaryota > Metazoa > Chordata > Mammalia > Rodentia > Cricetidae > Microtus > Microtus pennsylvanicus. The sequence goes on from NC_134579.1 coordinate 68,263,682, forward strand.
CACATGCCTTTAATTCCAGCACTTGGGAGGCAGAGGCAGGCGGATCTCTGGAAGTTTGAGGCCAGCCTGGTCTACAAGAGCTAGTTCCGGGACAGGCACCAAAGCTACAGAGAAACCCTGTCTCGGGAAAAAAAAAAAGTTACCTACCAGACACACAGCAGCTGAGTCATAGAGAAGTTCCCCAGCAAAAAACCCAAAGTTCAAACTCTTATAGTTTTCGTTGTGAGCTTAGCCTGTAATGACTGAGCCACCCCTCCAGGCACAAAGTTCAAACACTATACAACAAATAAATAGTATATTTTTAAAGAAAAATGTTATCTTCTGTCTGAATTTAAATTTTGATTGACACCTTTGTTTGACCATCCCATCTGGCCTTACCTCTTCACTACTCTTAACTTACTGTACTCTCTTAATTTATTCAGTTTTTAATTTTTAAAAGATTTATATTTTTCGGACAATGAGGGCTGCTGAGAAGCAAAGGACAATGGCACTAGGTTTTGATCCTACTTCATGTTCTGGCTTCGTGGGAGCCTAGCCAGTTTGGATGTTCACCTTCCTAGACCAGGATGGAGGGGGGAGGACTTTGGACTTTCCACAGGGCAGGGAACCCTGACTGCTCTTCAGACTTGAGAGGGAGGGGGAGAGGAGTGGGGGGAGAGGGAGAGGATGGGGGGACGGGGAGAGGAGTGGGGGGGAGGAGTGGGAGACTGGGAGGAGGCGGAAATTTTTTTTCTCAATAAAAAAAGGAAAAAAAAGATAAAAAAAAGATTTATATTTTTAAGAGTATGTGTTAAGTTACAAAACAAGCCCCCCAAATATCAGTGTTGTTGATGATGTTTTAAGATAACAGCCTCTCTTTTCATTAATTGCTATACGTGCATATATGTATATACATAGATATTTCTAAATATAACATACTTGTTCTGCATACTTTTTTCTTTGTTTTAATTTTATGTGTCTATGTATTCATCTGCATCTATGTCTGTGTATCACATGCTTGCTGTGCCTGCAGAGAGTAGTAGAGGGTGTTCGATCCTCTAAAAGTGTAAATCTGGGTCGTGGGAATCAAGCTCGGGTCTTCTGGAAGACTAGCTAGTGCTCTTAACACTGAGTCCTTTCTCCAGCTTCCATATAATGTGTTTTCATCATATTCATGTCCCCCTCCTCCCAAGTTCCTCCAAGATCCCCTCTACAAACTCAATCCCTTCCCAACTTCATAGCCTTCTCCCTTTTACTCTATAGCTCACCTATTTGTGCTGTGCTTAAGTTCGTGGTTGTGGGACTCAACACTGGAGTAGGATCAGTCTATCATGGTCCATGCTGTTAAAGAAAAGAAACTTTCCTTCCTCCAGAAGCATCAACTGCCAATAGCTCTTCAGCTAGAGATGGGGTTCTCATGTGCCCCTCCCCATTCCATGCTGAAATGGTGACTGGTTTGGTCTCATGTAGGTCATGTGCAGGCAGCCATAGCTACTGTGAGTTCTTGAGAGCATCAGTCTTGTCACATCCAGAAGATGCTGCTTTCTCTGTTCTTCCCTCACCTCTGGCTTTCTCAATATTTCTGCCCCCATTTCCACCTGTGGTCATTAAGTTCTGAAAGAAGGAAGTGTGGTAGTCTTACCATTTGAGGCTGAACACTCCACAGACATGTTTTCTCTGCACTATGACCAGTTATGAGTTTCTACATTCACTGAAATGGCAATAGTTTGTATTATTTTGGGGATCTTTAAGACTTTTCCAATCAACAACCTGGCATATGAAAGGAACATTCCACTGTGTAGGGTAACACCAATGGAACTCTTTTACATTAATCTCTCTCTATCTATCTATCTATCTATCTATCTATCTATCTATCTATCTATCTATCTATCTATCTCTATCTCTATCTCTCTCTCTGAATCTCTCTGAATCTCTCTCACATGAGTATCTCTCTCTTTGAATCTCTCTTTCTCTCTTACACATAAACACACACAGGAACCTTATAAAATAGTGTCTTTCTCTCTTTTATACACACACGGGGGGGGGGAACCTTATTAAATAGTAGGTTTCCATATGGCCTTCACAAATATCCTTGGTATTTGTTATCCTTACTTCTCCTCCACCATCTTTCTCCCCATTTAAACCTTCCTCTGTATTAACTCCACTTTTTTTTAAATTGCATATTTTTAAAGAGGATACAGATAAAGAGGAAAATAAGCAACCAAAATCCATTATATTATTTTAAAGGCATAAATAAATAACACATTCATTAAAAAAGATGTAATGCCATAAAATGTGCCAAGAACAATAATGAAGAATTCTTGGAAATTAAATCAGGACAGATTAGTGTATCTCCCACCTCTCATCAGAGAAGTTTATCTATACAGTAGATGAATATTAACACAACTGGTCAAGGTGCAGAGAATATGAGACTTCAGAATGTTCAATGCATACTGAGACATCCGCATCACATCTCTCCCTCCCAAGGCTCAGAAATCATTAAAGAAGAATTGAGTAGAAGGTTCCAAGAGACAGAGGCAGTGGATGACTGCAAGGAATCAGTATTTTCTAGACATAGCAGAAGGCAGCTGTGCATATGAGCTCACAGCAGCAGCTGCAATATAATTCACAAAATCTGTGCAAGCTCAAGTAAGAACATAATTCCACCATGGAGAGGGAGGGAGGCATGTGGTGCGACCCCTCGATGAGGAGCTATTGGCAGCTGATAAATACTGGGAGAGCGAGAGTCAGTTTTCATTAGGGGTGTGGCCCTCGGTAGGTTGATCATGCTCCACTACAAAGTCATATAGTCAAGATTATATAGACAACACAAATTAAACTCAATGGGTCTCAAAGGGGAGAAAAAAAACATATGTTATGTGTAAGAACTAGCCAATAAGAAGCTAGAGCTAATAGGCCAAACAGTGATTTAATTAATACAGTATCTGTGTAGTTATTTCAGGTCTGAGCTGCCAATAGCTGGAATGACCAAGTGGCCTCCCCTCAACACATATTAACTTAAGCCATTTCTAGTAATGTGTGTATCATCATGTGACTGTGGCTTACCGTGTAAAGTTCTGTCTGGCTCCAACGGAGCTACATGGCTTCTCGCCAACTCCTTCCTTCTCCCAGCATTCAGTTTAGTTTTCCCCACCTACCTCTATTCCCTGCACAGGTCCAAGACAGTTTCTTTATTAACCAATGGTACTCACAGCATACAGAGGGGAATCCCACATCATGCATACAGTTGTGGCACTGTGAAAGCTGAATGCTGGTATAGACATGGCTGTGATGCACTCACTGTGGGTAAGTGGAGAGATGAAGAACATGGAGGGTGTGTGTGTGTGTGTGTGTTGGGAGGTCAATAAAGAAATAAAGATCAGGGCAGTCCTCATCTTCCTGAGCCTAGAATCACTAAATCTCTATTCTAATGAGATATCCCTAAAGTAAAGTTTTATGTATCCCATATAAAAATAGGAAGAAAACCTGATGAATCAACTCAGAGTGCCAAACGATTATCCCACCTACGAGTGTGTAATGGGAAAAATTAAATAAGGGCCAGTGTTTCCTGATGGGCCAGAACTAGACCCCAAACTAGATTCAGCCTCCACATAACAAACTGTATAGTTAAGATTTTAAAGAAAGAAAATGCCTTTGAACTCATAGTTAATGGATACAGTGATCAGTGGCGGTCTTACTAAGGTGACATGTCAGACAATGGTATGTCCATTTACTGAAGGTCCCAAATATCATTGAAGATGTCATAAGGGAAGAATGAGAGCTCTACACTTAAAGAATAGTCATGTTCTAACTCATTTCTTCATTTTAATACATTGACAAATAAGTTTGATTAATAGGGTGTGTGGATTATACTAATCATTTGTGGTTTAACCAATTCTCACAATTGCCAAGAGACTATAGGAAATGCTTTTTGATGAAAATGCTGTAGTGATCAGCTCTGAGATGCTCTTTTTTAATATTTTCCCTTTCTGGTATAAAGAATAGAATGATGGGCTCTGCAGTGGCTGGCATTGTACAATTGATTTGAAAGCATGCCCACATGTTAAAACCATAACACAAGGTCTTTAGCAACCACCTTATGACTGAAGCAATAGTGACTGTAGACGACCAAAAGAGATATTCTGATGGGGACAACAGTATACCTCACCTTAAAATGAGTCTCCTTGGCATATTGATTGTTTATGGCTGATTATTTTAAGAGAGTGGAGTTACATAATACCTTTGAGAACAGTAGCAGATGTATGAGATGTTGGTTGAATACACAGCTTCATTTGTCAGTGGCCTATTCACCAGGAAGAGATAACGACTCCAAGACATGCTTATCTGCAAAGAAGGCACAATGTCCAGTCTAGAGGTGAAGGGAGCAGGTGCAAACACCTTGGTCTCAGTACTGCCATTTTGACTTCAGACTCCATTTTCCCTGTAGGATGAAATAAAGTTCAGGTTTGCAGGTCCTAGGGGAGCTGAAAACTTTCCAAATGGCTGATCAACCTTCTCCCTAAACCATACAAATAATTGTTATGCATTTTTAGTTTTTCAAAAAACACTGTGGCTGTGGCTGTTCCTAACAACAGAAGGAACAAATGAATCTGATTGGTTGGATGAAAGGCTTGCATTGTATATCGATTGACAATGATGGAACATTCAAGGAAGCCCCTAATCTGTAAACCCTGATTGGTGAATTGTAACAGAGGACACACCTTTTGGGGGGCCAGTGAGATGGCTCAGCCAATGAATGCCCCATAGTAGAAAAAAAACCTGACTCCTGCAAATTGTCCTCTGATTATCACATCCACAATAAATAAATAAGTGTAAACACCTTATTCTGCTTACTTTTCCTGGATGCTTCTCTTTCAACTGCTCATCTCTGGCACCCTTCTTCATCCAGCTGAAGACTGCAATTAAGCCATATAATTTACTCATTTCCTTAGGTGTTTCCCATACATATATGAGATATTCCTATTGTTTAACTTCTGTACATCTTTTTCTTATCAGCAGGTCATCCAAATAAGAACTATGAATGAGAAGAGGAAGGCATTTTCTTCTCTTACAAGATCTAAACAGAATTAACAAGCAAATCTGCTGAAAAAAATTGTAATTCTCACTTAGAATTCTGTTTGGTTAATGCTTAAATTGATGTTTAAATCACTCTGTCCCACTGTTTTCAGCAGGAGATATTGCCTGATGTGTAGAACATATCTTGCCTTCTGAACTAATAAGAGTAAGGAGTCATTATGTCTTGAAAAAATTAAACACTGAATGCACAGAAAGCAAGCATATTTTGCAGTCTTTCTTTCATGACTGATCAAATGATGCTATTAACCCTAAGTTTGTACTTAGAATGTTTCCTTCTATTCAGTAATCGAGACTGCTGTTTCGTTCTCAGCGCGGCCATACAGAAACACTCTAAATATTCTCACTGCACATGCAGCCCATAAAGCTGTAGATTTCTAACTTAGATATCTTGACAACCTGCTCTGGTCTCAAAATTTCTCCAAATATGACAATGAATATGTGTCTGCTTCCTGATGCTAAGGAAGTATTCCTATGTTTGATCTCAGTGACAACAAATAGAATTAAGGGTGTTGCCCAAGCTTTAAGAATCAATTAATGCAAACAGCTTATCACATAGGTGGTGTGTTCTAGAATAGATTGCTCTTCACTAGAAATATTCTGTCTTTCTGAAAATGGCTTGCCTCAAGTGGTGTGCAGCTACCACTTAAAGGACCTTCCTCCACTCTTATCCCTGCACAGGCCAGCTTTGCCCCTAATGGATACTACTCTGAGGCAAGGAGCTCAAAACTGTTCATTAACCCAGGTACCCACAGAAGGTGCCTAGTGTTATGGTTGATTTTCATAGTTGGGGCAGCAATTAGGAGACTGGGGTAGGTGATGAGCCTGAACAAACTTGCCAGGATATAAGTGAAGGATGAAGGGAGGCAAAGAGAGGGAGGAGGGGAAAATGCTGAGATATGCTGCTTGTCACAAACTTGAAGAGGATTCCAATAGCCAAATATGAGACAACTTTGACCACCAAAACATTTAAATAAAATCATAAACTATAAAACATCCAAATTACATAAATGCTGTTATTAAAAAAGCTTGGAAATAAATTAAAACATCATACACCTAAATTAATCAGACCCCAAATCAGTACAACTTAATGAAGTTGTGTACAATTAGAAGTGGCATCCAAACTGGAAGCAGTGTAGCTTCACATCAACTTTGACCCTTCCAGAATCAAATATATCTGTTGTATTTATCCACGACCAAGGCAAAACTAATCCATGAAAGAATTAGAACTAGAAAATCAATTAGTTTTATCGCCTCCTTCATGACTCAAGTCCATTACCTGTATCCAGTCCTTCCGCATCCCTTTCTATTTAGCTTTCTGCATAGCGCACAGTAGTCACGTGTGCATTTGTTTACATATGTTATTGGCTTGGTTCCACATCAGAGAAACAAACTCTGCAAACTCTTTAACTTCATTCTTCTTTAGAGCTAAATAATATTCCATTAAATACATATTTATATGTGTGTTTATATATACTGAATTTCCAGTACTCTATTAATGGACAGCAAGGTTAGTTTCTGCATATATAAAATATGGAAATTGGGGGCTGGAGAGATGGCTCAGCGGTTAAGAGCACTGACTGCTCTTCCAGAGGACCCGGGTTCGATTCCCAGCACCCACATGGCAGCTCACAACTGTCTGAAAATGCAGTTCCATGAGATCTGACACCTTCACACCAACGAACATAATAAAGTTAAATAAAAAAAAGTTTAAAAAATAAAAAATAAAAATAAAAAAGAAAATATAGAAATTTAAAAAGATAAACAAAGGATGTCTAGTCATAAAAAATACATATCATATGTTAAATTATATATATTACTACAGTAATTCTCTGTCAAATGTTCATTTTGACTTCTGGTTTACAGGAAGAGGACCAGTTTTTCTTTTACTAAGTCATTCACACTGTTTTTTTTTAACTTTATTGCACAGATACTGTTGTTATATCTATGAAGAGTAATAAGTACTCAGAGATTTGAAAGCAAACCCTAATTCTGTGAATGGCAATCTGCATGATTTAGAAAGTTTTTTAAACTATTTAAAACTTTGTTTCTTATTATTAAAACATGAACAGACTTAAACTGGCAGAGGGTAATGTTCTCATCTGTTGTTAATCCAAGATTTGCAGCATTCACCTTTTCACAATTCTGGAGCAGGATATACCTTGCAATTTGTGACATTTTGTTTTACTAAAATATGGTGGTGGTAGTGCATGCCTTTAATCCCAGGACTAAGGAGGCAGAAGCAGGTGGATCTCTGTGCATTTGATGCCAGCCTGGTCTACAAGAGCTAGTTCCAAGTCAGGCTCCAAAGAAACCCTATCTCAAAAAACCAATATATATACAAATAGATAGATAGATAGATAGATAGATAGATAGATAGATAGATAGATAGATAATAGATAAATAGATAGATGATAGATAGATAGATAGATAGATAGATAGATAGATAGATAGATAGATAATAGATAGATGGTAGATTACTGATGATAGATAGATAGATAGATAGATAGATAGATAGATAGATAGATAGATAGATAGATAGATGATAGATAGATAGATAGATAGATAGATAGATAGATAGATAGATAGATAGATATACACGATTATCTCACAGTTCATTGATGAAACAATATATTAAGCATATTTTCTCTATTTGTGAAACAAATTAGAATTACATAAAACAATGAATGTAAATCTCTGAAAGCAAGACTTTCCATGAACTGTTTCTTTGTTATCACTCTAACCGCATTTTTAATGCCTCTAGGTGTATATAAATGAATTGCTGAACTTCACTGAATCTGGGAGATGACAAACGGAGCAATAGAGAGAGAGTTCTCCCTTGTGCAGGCACCGTCCTGCCTTCCACATGTGCTAGGACACTCAACCCTCCACGCCTCACTGGACCCAGTGTCCTTCTCCAGATAGGTGACAGTGGAAGAAGGGGAAAGCTAAAGGAGCTGAGGACTGCCCAAGGTCAGCCAGCAAGGGCAGAGCTGCACTCTCAGAAACTGGACTGGGGAACACTCCTGAATATGCTTTACTCCCCCATGTGGTCAAAAATGCTTTTAAGCCTCTCTAGATGGAACCTCACCAACTCATGATATAGCCTGAATCTGTAGACCACAATCAACTGTTAAAATAGTCTATCAATTTGTACTTTCTGTCTTTCAAGTTTATCTAATCACTAAACAAAGTAATGTGCCCTCTGGACACAAATAGATGGTCTAACTTGTGTTTCTTGACAATAGAAGCAAGTCCAAGAAATCCAGAGAAGGCTACAACATTCCTTTTGTGTTGCATCCCTGACAGCAAACACCATAAACAAGGTCTTCGCCATCTTGAACTTTGGTTTGTTTTTGTTTGGATGAGGTTTCTTTTGTTTTGTTTTGTTTTTTACTTAATATAGTGCTTCTCTGTATAACCTAGTTGGCCTAAAGTTCACAGTGATCCTCATGCCTCCCGAGTTCTGGATTACAGGAGAGTGCTTTTACACACCTAGTTTTGGGGTTGTGTCTTAAGTGAACTCCTCTCTGAACAAGGTTAGTGTGTGGAACTTTTATCTTGTGGAGCGCTTGATTCTGTAGCTCTCAAAATATTCTTCCTTCAAGGCCCATTAGACTTCTGTCATTTCAAGCTTTGTTTTCCATTTTTTTATGTTCCTCATGAGACCTCCACATCAGCAACACTAGAATCCTTTGCAGAATCTGTGTGTTTTCATTACCTGCTTTTTTGAGCCATCTTTCTTAAAACAGACTTCATCATGAAATAATTACTCGTTTTGAAAAAAAACATTATTGAAAATCTTTTCATCTTCACAGAATGAGACTGCATATATAATCATGCAGAAAGCCAATAGGGACGTATAAAAGTATTCTTTTAAGTTTCATTTTTTACCATATGTGGCACAAATACTAATTTCTTAAAGATTTTCATAAAGTCCTACAGACTTGTGCACTTCTCTATGCCACAGTCAAGAGAGGCATTGGGTTTGGGGATGAGAGATGCTAGGTGGGACTTTTGCGAAATGGGAAGCTCTCTTTAGAAAGGCTGGAGAACAAGTACTACCAGTCTGGCTATAGCCCCGGGCAGCAGGAGCAACCTCAAAGGACCACAGTGTTGGAGGGTGTAATCAGGCCTTAGCCACTCACTGCACACTTCAAGAGCAAGACCTGACATTTCCTAATGTGTGAGAGAGATCTCTGTTCCAACAGTGAGCTATTAGTGTACCTACGTTTCAGGGTGAGCAAATCATTAGTATTATGGGAGCCTGTAAACTCACACAAACAACTAAATCATAATCTCGCAAGCTAGACAGACAATAAGTCCAATGAGAGGCACTAAGGATTATACAGTTGACAGAACAGGAAGAACACCTAAACCCTGGACACCTAAACAGGACACCCACAGATTGTGAGCTGTGATTATCAGGTTGTATTTACTGGGGAAGAGTTCAGAAATTAATTTTATGAATGATGCCTGGGATTTAGAAGGGCAACATTGCTAAAGACTATTTCAGGATGGGAGTATTCTAGAAGCATGGATGTATGAGGGCACATGTGGATAGGTGGGACCACAGAGGTTAGACACGCTCTGTGAAGCAGTTGAGGATCTACTGGCGGACAGAAAACTCCTTGGGGAGCAGAAAGCCACTTCTTATTGACCATTACTAAACAGAAACATTCACCTCTGGGTTTGTTCTCATTTTGTGAATAGCCATGAGAATAACGACTTGCTGAAGTGTGCACAGGATTCTGACCTCTCAGCTCTGGGGCTTGTTTTCCTCTATGCCACAATGAAGGACAAGACGAGACGGTGAGAGACTAAAGGGCAGATGACTCCACCTCGAAATCCAGCTGAACTCACTCAGGATGTCATGGACTTAATGAAAGTCAGGCAGCAGCAGAGCACGGACTTACTGTCTTCAGTATGTCCTAGACTTGTCGCTCTTCCCTGTCGAATGCACCATATATGCATTTTACATCCACACTTGATCTCATAGCTGAGGCTCATAAAGCATTGGTCAGAGCACATCCCGAACCCCTGCCTGCTTACTGCTATCTTAAACATCTTTTTTTGTGATGAGCTTGGGAATACTGAAGGGAGAATGCTGGGGGAAGTTCTACCTACGTCTCCCAAGCACTTGTAGTAAGCAGATGAATCAGGCCCTGACTTAATGATGTTTGTGGTCACCTGAGGCACCTTAGAGAAGGCCAGTCAGCCACCAAGGTTGGGCAATTTGAGGAGTGGCAGCCTCTATAATAGTAGCGTTCTGATGATGGGATCAGCCAGAAATGAAGGCACAGAAAGACTTCCAGAGGGCTGATGTCATTTAAGACGTCAACTGTCCAAGTATTTAAAAAAAAAAAAAAAGAAAAAAGAAAAGAATGAAGTGAGAACTGCCTTGGTCTTCTCCTGGCACAGAGCCAAAGTGTCTACGTGGCCCACAAAAGGAAATCATGCTTCCTCAACTGCAGCGATACTCCCTCTGTCAGGAGGCAGGGTTGCTGGAGCCAGGTGTCTTTGTTCCCTGTTTTAAAGCTGGCAAGGACTGCCAGGTCTAGTTTCAAGATTGCTTCTTGTAGATGACAGAGAACACACATGGACGGACCCCAAGAGGGCTGTCTCGGAGGAATTCGACAACCTGCCATCCATTCTTCAGCTACCAATTCAGCCATTTCTGTCTGACTTTGCTTCTAATTTCTCAGATATCTCTGGGGGGAAAGCAGGTTTGCTGGTGAGGAACTATAAGCAATGCTGCTTGTAGGGAAACAGAAAAATGCTAAGAATCAAACAGAGTCACGTGCCTGAGAGTGTCTCATGTTCTAGTCTCAAACCTTCTCATGGAGTTAACCAAGAGCCTTGTCATAGCGCAGGTTCAGGTTCAGTTCATCTGGGATGGGGCCTGAGATGCTGCATTCCCCCCCCCCCCCAGATGTAGTGTTGCTTCATGAAACAGGCCACTGCGGCACAGTTTGAACATGTTAGTGTTAGAGTGTACAGCGTCATATATTAAGTGGTTGGCAGTGGCTTATTTAAGCAAGCTTTCAAGGGCGAATATCCTGTAGCCCTTTCATGAAACTTTGCCCTTCATAATTCTGTTTCCAACTCCCCACGTGAATTAATATATCCAGTAATCATACGAATACCCACCAAATGCTGGGCGGTGGTGGCACACACCTTTAATCCCAGCACTTGGGAGGCAGAGGCAGGCGGATCTCTGTGAGTTCGAGGCCAGCCTGGTCTAGAAGAGCAAGTTCCAGGACAGGAACCAAAAAAATCTAAGGAGAAACCCTGTCTCGAAAAAATCAAAAATCAAAAATCAAAAAAAAAAAACAAAAAAAAACAAAAAAACGAATGCCCACCAAACATCCGGAACCCTACTACTTCAAACTACAGCAACCATTTCATTGCATAGAAAGTGTAAGTGGGGTGACTTTCTCCATTTAGGTTTTACATAAAATATTTACATGATTTTTTCTGTGTATGGACGACTTAAGGACTGTGATAAAACAAAAAGCACTTGAAAAGGGTATCTTGCAAAAACATAAAAAATAGTGAAGGCTTCTATAAAAAGCTTCCCTTGGAGGTCATCATATATTATTTATATTCTATTTATTTTATTAATTTATATGCGTGCATAGCACTCCACCTATTTTTATTACTTTTATTATTTTTTATTATTTCCAGGCCACTTTCATATATGATAATTAATTCATTATTTGTATTGTTATGTAGCTGACCAAATTGGAACGCGGCTGCTTGTAGTGAATTGCTCAAAGTCTCGCCAATGTTGCCCTAAGATGAAATGTTCTGAACCCTAAGTCAGGAGTCTCTTATGTCTCCCGTCCACTGTGCTTAGAGCACTGAAGTTGCACTGAGCTCTGCTGAGCCCTGGTTCTGAATAAAATTCCTCAGGAGCAGGATTCGAGAGGCGGTGGAGATCACAGATCTGGCCGCTCCCAGGTGAAGGGAGAGGATGCTGCCCTCAGATGTCTGTCTGTTCTTCAAATCAGATTAAAATCTACTCCAGCCTTAGGTTTTCTGATGACTCATTTGCTTGTTTCTCTTCCAGCCTAGAATACAATGTTCCATTCCTTCTGGAATGTTTACAGACGAGAGCACCTGGGGAGTGGAGGACAACTTGACTGCTAGGATCATCAAACACGGGTGCTGGTTTTCTCCTTCCGGCCCCTTCTTAAGTCGTCTGCCCTGTTTATGTTCAGTCCCGCTCATGATCTCAATCTCACTCCTTGTTCATGTTTTTTTCAATTATGGGTAATCTATGACAGGTAAAATACAAGGCTCAGTGGTATTCGCTCTGTCTGTTTTGGCAGTGCTGCTGATGGAACCCAGGTCCGTTTATACTCCCAACGAGTCCCCTGTCACCAAGCTGCGAGCCCAGCCCTTGGATTTTGACCTCCTTTTGTAGCTCAGACTGTGCAGTCTTTCTGTAAGTCCCCAGGCTTGGTGTTACTCAACTAGAACGGAAATTAGAGATTGTCTGTGGGCAGACACAAACAGGTTTCATTTGCATGGAAAGGCTGGGAATGGAGATACAGTGGAGACAGAGAGAATGCCATGTTCAGCTGGGTATGGTGAGATGATCAGAAAGAATTGCACTTTGGCCATTTGACTGGCCCAGTTCACTGGACTTTTGCTCTCCCATTGCAAAAACAACCATTTTGCCCAATTCGTGGCACTGTTATGAGAAATGAATCAAGTGGCGTGTGTGAAAACGCTTTCAGGCTCAAAAGAACTGCGCCAGTGTCTTTGTTTTTACTTCACAAATATTTAACTTTAAGTGGGACTAGGCTACTGGAAATCCAAGGCACGGCATCTGTTTCTTCAAAACACTTTACATTCATTGGCCTACTAATGTGTATAAAATAGGGACTTGGCAATGGCGTTATTAAAAGCCACCATGGAAAAAGTGGAAAAGATAAAAGATTTATGATGCCATCCAAGTTCAATATAGCTCAAATGATAAAAATATTCACTCGGAGCTGTCAACAAGGTAGTTTCACAGATTCCAGACTCCAGAACCCAAGTTTGAGCCTGGGAAATTCCTTTCTGAGCATTCAGTACGTCTGCAGCACTGCTAAAGGAAAGAACACAGCTCTCGAAACCTCTAAGAGGAAGAGAATAAAGCATTCTCCAGAATGAGGATATGGGCACAAACATACCTGCCAGGGCCTCTGGAAGTGATTCCAAAACCCCAACCTGCCCTGCCCTTCCTGCTAATGTGCGTTCTTCGGAGAGCACAGCAAATGCTTCCTGTTTCTGGCCGTGAGCCCACACCTCAGTCTTCCTGTTTGTTCTGTCACCTAAGCCCTATCACGCCGGTGACTGCAGCAACCACATGGTTAAGAGCATCTAGGAAGATGTCGGGACCTGTGGTCAGTGCCATCCTCTGGAATTTGCCATTGTGTCTTCTAAGAAGTGATGTCTGTTCCCACGTTATAGGAGCAAAGAACCCAAGATCCAAGTAAATTACCTAATAAGGCTCCTTGGGTGACCAGAGAACCCAAGACTCTTGGTATCTACCGTGTTGTGCCCCAGTAAGAATCAGAAAACATCGTTTCTCTCTTGGAGTCTCATTTACATTTTTTTAAAAATATTTTACTTTAATCACATGAGCTATTTAAAATGTCTTCAACCATTTTGATCTATCCTCATAACAGTTTCAGAATAAGTAATGAAAATATTAAATATAGCATGGATAAAAAGTTTTCTAATTAAACTGAAGGGAAAAAATTACATACGTACATGTGTACATATGAATAAAAGCACATGATAAGATAACACGGTTTTTAATTGTACAACACAATGCTCACTTGATTTTGAGGCAGGATCTTGTTACATAGACCAGGCTGGACTGGAACTCACAGAGATCTTCTTTGGTGCCGTCACTGGGATTAAAGACAAACGCCATCATGCCCAGCTCCTTACATTATATCTAAATGTTTTCTCCATGTTTTCTAATTTACAAAACTCTACCTTTCTTTTAACTAAGGAAACACATGAATTTATAATAGTGGAGGAGAATCATTTTCCTAAAACATGTGAAACTTAGTGAAGCAATTTTCAAAATATTTCTTCATGCCTATCTAAATGTATATATGATCAGCCATGCATGTGATTATATTTTAGGAAACCCAGTAACCATAAATCAATATTTATAATATTAATAATCTACAAAGAAGTCGTCTTCATAAGAGATAATAAAAGAGAGGGAAATTTCTCAAGAATGGCTTCACCATCTTAGCTGCTCTTGTTCTCCTTCCTTAATGGCCATGCAGTTCACTGGCTGGCCCATCTTTAAAGGGCTTCCACACTACACAACCCCAATTGTCTGAGCCTTGGTGCATAGTGAACTGTGTGGAGACATTTCCCCATTATGCTGGTGCCTATTAGAAAACCAATGAACAATACAAACGAAACAGCCAAAAGTGTACTCTGTAGTGACTGGAAACACCACAGAGCTCTCATTCCGTTCCAGGGACCCTCTTTCTTATCTCAGTTACATGCTTATCTGCTGACAACCAGAATAGACCATTTCATCACCCACAGAGGTCATCCTGGCTGTAGACAACCCTGGGAAGGATAGTATGAACAAACTCTCTTGGTTCAGTTTGGTTTGGTTTGGTTTGGTTTGGTTTGGTTTGGTTTGGTTTGGTTTGGTTTGGTTTGAAGTGCTTGGTTGGCAGAGAAATCAACGCATTTGAGAATCAGACTAAACTGCAGTGTAATCCTAAACCTACCACTTAATATCCAAGTGCCAGAAATAAACAAATTAACATCAAAGACATGTATGAAAGGGGAAACCACAGCTTCCTTCAATGGGGCTCATGAGACAAGCGAAATAACATGGGCGAACTATCTATTGCGCACCTGTCTGAGATTCTAACGGGTTAAATGCATTCGAGCGTCTAAAACGCAGTTATGAAATGGTATTTCTTGTCGGGAGCATTAGCTTCTTTAGTTTTAATTAAACTGTGTTCATTTTGCACTCCAAGTGAGGGACTGCCTATGTTGTGTTTCCCACCTCAAGTTAGCTCTTTTGGCAAAATACTTGCAGGAGAAAGCCAGTCCTCCTCATTCGGTTCCTGTTTCTGCACCATGGGGAGGTGGTTGGAAAGCAGAACTAGACTCTCTGTTTAATCCCTCCTAAAACTTCTCTCTGATATCCATTCAAACATATGCTACCTCCGACAGAAGCTAAGTGCTGCACAGGTCAGGGCCATGAAATCTATTTAAATAGTACAGTGGTAACATTTATCAGAATATAAGCAGTGAAGACATGGAAAGTCGTTCTACACTTATTATGGACTAAGTTAAAATGCTCCCACAGTGAAATTTTTTTTATTTTGTAGATTTCCAAATTATTCCTCAATTATCATAAGAGTGATGTGAGATTCTCCTCTGTATGTTGTGAATACCATCAGTTAACAAAGAAGCTGGTTTGGCCTGTGATGGGGCAGAGTAGAGCTCGGCAGAGAAAACTAAACTGAATACTGGGAGAAAGAAGGCAGAGTCACAAGCCATGGAGCTGCCAAAGGGAAAACATGGGAGTTGCCAGCTGGAACATTTGCCAGTAGGCCACCAGCCTCGTGGTGAAATATAAAATAATAGAAATGGGTTAATTTAAGATATAAGCATGAGCTAGAAATATACATAAGCTAATAGGCCAAGCAGTGTTGTAATTAATACAATTTCTGTGTGGTTATTTTGGGTCTGGGCAGCCAGGAATGAACAAGTGGCCTCTCACAACATAAGACTGCAATAGTTTTTGTTAAATTTATTTACTATTTTCTTATTTTTGCCCTGTTTTTTATTCCTTTGCTGTTATAGAAAATAGATTTTTTTTCTCATATAATAAATATATCCTGATTATGGTTTCCCCTCCCTCTGAAACTTCTCCTAGTTCCTCCCAGCTTCTCCTCCCATCTGGACACACCCCATTTCCATTTCTCATTAGACAATAAACAGGCTTCTAAAGGATAGTAATAAAATACATTATATAGAACAAAAACTAAAATATCAGAATCGGACAGAACAAGCAAACTGAAGAAAAAGAGTCCAAGAAAAGACACACACACAAAACAACAAATATAGAAGTAAAGACTGACTCATCCACACACTCAGAAATCCCACAAGACACAAAAGATATAAGCCTTAACAAATATATGAACATTTGTGCATATATATGTATATATATAATACATGTCCTTTTTTAAAAAAAAATGATGCAACATTATGAGAGAAGGAACCTCCAAAGATGCCATTGAGTTCATTTTCTGTTGACCATCTATTGCTGGGCATGCTGTCTACCCTGAAGAATAGTTTGGCTGGGTGGTGGTGGTGGCACACACATTTAATCCAAGCACAGGAGGCAGAGGCAGATGGATCTCTGTGAGTTCAATTGCAGATCCTTCTGAGGGGCATGTGTCCACCTCTTCTTTCAGCATTAGGACCCCACATGGTGCAGACTCCTACAGGCCTCATGCGTGCTGCCTCTCTCTCTGTGAGTTCACATATGCTTCCATCCTGATTTTGAGAGCTTTGTCTCCTTGGTGTCCTCCATCCCTCTGGATCTTATTCTCTTTCTGTCTCCTTCCTGAGCCCCGAGGGGAGGGATTTGGTGGAGTCATCCCATTGAGGGCTGAGTGATATAGCTATAATTTTCTATATCTGTTCCCATTGGCTACAGAAGGAAGCTTCTCTGATGATGGCTGAGCAAGGCACTGATCTATGAGTACAGCAGAATGTGATTGGGAGTCATTTTATTGTGATTTTTTAATTTATAACAGTAGTAATTGGTTTCCATCCTAAATCCCTGGGCTATTTAGTCTCAGGTTCTTGGTCAACCAAGCAGTGTCAGATAGGGGTTCCTTCTTGGGGAGTGGGCCTTTAGTCAAATCAGACATGGGTTGGTCATTCCCACAAGCTTTGTGCCACCATTGCCCTAGCATATCTTGCAGGCAGGACACTATATTGGATCGAACGGTTTATAGAGACATTGGTGTTTACCTTTCTCCTTTAGTGGCCTGCAGAGGACCTTCCTGTACCAAAAATGCTGTCTCATAGGGGTAAAGGTTCTGCATAGACAACAAGCCCAGCTTCTCCGTGTTCCATGAGCTGTGCAGGTGTTGTCTTCAGCAATACGGCCTTGCCATCAGTTTATGGAGACCAACTTATAGCCTTCGAAACAGCCTGAGTCGTTTGTAGTTTCCCAGGGGACCCATTTGGCCAACAACTCAATTAAATGTAACCCATTCCCAATACTGGAAGGCAAAAGATGTCCTTATGGTGCTCTGTCTCCCCAACTTTTGGGGGATTTATTTAGCTCACCTTCATATATTTATATAGTTTAGGAAGCTGCTGCTATATTAGGTTTCCATACTATCCCTCAATTTGGCCCTTAATTTTAGTGGTCTTTCCCTATATTTCCTCTCTCATCACCCTCTTCCCTCCCCTCACAACTTGATCATCTCATTCTAGTTGCCTCCCCAAACCATCTGTATCTATTCTATTTCTCTTTTTCTGGGGAGAGCCAGTCTTGCTCCTCCTCATTAGGCACTCACCCCTATACCTAACCTTGCGATTCTACAATCTGTAGCTTGGTTATCATTGACTTAACAGGTAATACCTACAAATAAGCAAATATAATACCATAATTGTTTCTCTGGGTCTGGCTTACCTCACTCAGAAAGTTTTTAGTCCAATCCACTTACCTTCAAGTTTCATTTTTTTAACTGTTGAGTAATATTCCACCACGTAAATGTACCACATTTTCTTCATCCATTGATCTGTTGAGTGAAATCTAGCTCGTTTCCAATTCCTGGCTGTTGTGAATACAGTGGAGCAAGTATCTCTGTGGTAGAATGAGACGCTTTAGGTACATGCCCAAGAATGGTATAGCTGAACATTTAGGTAGATAGATTCCCATCTTTCTGAGGAATTGCCACACCAAAAGACACACCAGCAGATGAAGGATGAGTGTTCCTTTTACTCCACATCCTAGCCAAATAAACTGTGATTTATTTTTATTAATCTTAACATTTTGACAGGTGTAAGATGAAATCTCAAAGTTGTTTGATTTGCATTTTCTCATGACTAAGGATGTTGAACATTTCTTTATATGTTTCTCATCCATTTGAGATTCCTCTACTGAGATTTTTCTGTTTAGATCTGCACCCCATTTTTAATGGATTATATGTTTTCTTGATATCTATTTTTTTGAGTTCTTTATATATTTCGGCTATTAGTCCTCTATCAGATGTTGAGTTAGTAAAAGTATTTTCCCATTCTCTAGTTTGTCACTTTGATGACTGACAGTATGCTTTGCCATGCAGAAACTTCTCAGTTGTGTGAGGTCCCATTTATTTACTGTTAATCTTAGTACCTGTAATAGCAGTGTTCTGTTCAGAAAGTCTTCTCCTGTGCCAATAAACACAACACTTTTCCCCACTTCTCCTCTATCAGGTTCAGTGTATCAGGTTTTATGTTGAGGTCTTTGATCCACCTGGATTTTGGTTTTGTAGAGGGTGCTAAGCATGGATCTATTTGGATTCTTCTACATGAAGCCATCCATTTTGGCCAGCACCATTTGTTGAAGATGCTGTCTTTTTCTGGTATTTACTTCTGGCTTCTTTATCAAAAATAAAGTGTCCATAGATATGTGGATTTATATCTGGGTCTTAAATTCAATTCCATTGACTAATGTGTGTGCTTCTGTGTTGATTCTATGCTGTTTTTATTACGATAGCTCTATAGCACAACTTGAGATCAGGGATGGTGATACCTCTAGCATTTCTTTGATGATTTAGAATTGTTTTAGCTCTTCTGGTTTTATGTGTTTGTGTGTGTTTTCATATGAAGCTGAATTTTGTCCTTTCAAAATCTGTGGGGAATTGTGTTGGAATTTTGATGGGGACTGCATTGATTGTGTATTGGTTTTGATGGGATGGTCATTATTATTATATTAATTCTGCCCATCCAGGAGAATTGAAGATCTTTACATCTTCTGATATCTTCCTTAAGGTTTTATTCGTAGTCTTAATGTTTTTATTATATATGTCTCATACTTGCTTGGTTAGAGTTACCCCAGGATATTTTATATTATTTGAAACTATGGTGAAATATTTTGTTTCCCTGATTTCTTTCTCAGTCTGTCATTTGTATACCAGAAGGCTACACTTTTTATAAGTTAATTTTGTTTCTATCCACTTATTCTGTCCAACTAGAGAACTTGGACTAATGCAACAGGCATCCCCTACTTCAGGTTAGGGAATTTGTTTCTATGGTTTTGTTGAAAATATTTTTTAAACTTTTCTTTGTGTTTCTTCTCTGTCCCTATTCTTATTATTCTCATATTTGGTCCTTTCATATTGTTCCAGATTTCCTGAAGATTTTGTGCCAAGATTATTTTAGATTTGGCATTGTCTTTGTCTGAGTTATCCATTTGTTCTCTCATGTCTTCAATGCCTAAGATTCTCTTATCTATCGCTTTCATTCTATTGATGATGCTTACTTCAGAGGTTCTTATTTAAATTCCTAAAATTTATTTTTCAGGTTCTTCCCAGTTCCAGGTTTTTTTTTTATTTATTCTATTTCCACTTTCAGGTCTTAAAATAATATATTCATTTCCTTCCACTCTTTTAGTAGATTTCTTTAAGGGTTTATTCATTTTGTAATTAATATTTTCTGTATCATATATTCATAAAGGCTATGATGAGGTCTTTGTCTTATGTTTCAGCTATACTGAAAAACTCAAGGCCTACTGTGGTAGGGTTGCTGGGCTCTAGTGTAGACATTGTCCTGGCTGCTATTGATTGTGTTTTTAGGCTAGTACCTGGGCATCTGCAATTTGGCATGATCTTAATTCTATGTATAAATATCTGGTCTTATCTTTGTTGGGTGGTTGTCTTGTTACTTTATTTCTGTTGCCCTCTCTGGTTCTTACAAGGGTGTGTGGCTGTGTATTGCCTGGTAGGAAATACCGTTCGGATTCTGATAAGTGTGGCTACTATGAGTTGCTGGAAAAATATGTTCCTAGGTCTTGGGAGTTGACAGTTAGGAATGGGGATGGGCTGGGATTGGGTATATTGAGGAGGGTCTATAGGAAGGAGGAAAGCAGGGTGTTCCGCCAAGATCTGCTTGGGGATAAGATCCCCTGAGGATAGGGGGAAAGAGCAAGGAGAGGACACAATAGGTACTCTGTTGTAGAACTGGCAATGAGTCTGGGGAATCTTCTTTTGAGGAGGGAAAATGAAAACCTGAAATTTGGTTAGCTGCTTTGCTGGCCTTCTTGCTTGGCTGGCATTTTCTAGGAATGCCCGCAAGAGTTAGGAGCTGGGATAACAAGATGAGTGTATGGGGTTGGGAAGTTGGGAGGGGGAAGATATGTGATTCACTGGAGATGTGGGCAGGGAAGTGTTGATTGAGCTTTCTGTTCTGCCTTGTTCCTGTGGTCGTTAAGTCCCAGAGAAATCACACAGAGGTCTACATTAATTATAAACTGATTGACCTAATATCTCAGGCTTCTCATTAATTCTTATAACTTACATTCGCCTATATTCTTATCTGTGTTAGCTTCTTGGCTTGGTACCTTTATCAGCAAGGCAGTCACATCTTGTTTGCTCTTTGTCTGGCTTCCTCTCTGTCTGGGTGACAACTGCAAACTGACTCTTTCTCTTCCCAGAATTCTCCTGTTCATATTGCCCCATCTCTACTTCCTGCCTGGCTATTGATCAATCAGCATTTTATTAAACAAGTATAGGAAAGAAGGCTTTACAGGGTAAAACCATTGTTGGGGCATAGCAAGGAAGGAAGAGGCACAGCAGGTAGTCTACTGCAGAGATGAGAATGAGACTAAGGGATTGGATTTGGAGGAGAGAAGGGAGCCTTGAAATCTGCAGTTTGGCTATCTACCACCTCCATTGACTATTTTCATTTACTATTTTCATTTCATTTACTACTTCCGAAACATTTTATCTCTTTTTTGTCAATGTATATTCTCTGTAAATCTAAAAATGATCTTTCTGGAAGTTACAAAAGAGATCTGTTTGCAAAGTTCACATATAGTTTTATGCCTCTGCTTGGGGTAATATCTAAAAAGCCACTGGGTTTCCCATGCCAACCATACCATATTTCCTATTGTAGAGTAGCTTTTCTCCTGCCTACTACTATCTTCTGCAAAGACTGGTAATGAAATCCTGTGGGGTGTCCATCCCAGGGCAACCCCAATTGTGTATGGATGTATGATACATTTTTGGTGATGACCTATGGTTCTCACATCATTCAAATGGGCTTGGCTCACTTTTACTGTAAAGTTCTCCAAGAACAACAATTTTAAAAAATGATGCTTTTTGTTACAATAATAATTGGCCAGAAAAATCACATACAATGCATTTTGCAACATGAGCCACCAGGATATGGATTTGAAGATGCTTCTTTCTTATGTTTAAGGATCTGAAAAGTCCTGGCTTCTCTGTAAGGGCTGAAATAAGGAAGCCTCTTTTCTTTAGAAAAAAAGTTTAATTCTTCAAAATTATGCATTTCACGAATATGTATCTTGAGCATATCCACCTTTTACTGGTACTTTTCTTGGATATCCTATTGTTGCCCTGTGTCATGGAGATCTTATAGCTTTGGGTCTGTAGGACTAACCCCTTCATGTGCTCTCACAGATCACAGATAGTGTGGGCCAGCTCATAACCCTGGTACTTAGCATGGGTAGTTTCAGGATTGGTCAGCCCACCAGTTCTCCCGTTTTCAGCCCCAGGGTGAGTTCTCCATCATTGCCCTGGCTAGTTCACCCCTTGTAGCAATGATCAAAGGCAGAGCTAGTTCTCTTCCTTTCACATCTTCGGTATCAGCTCTCCCACACCTACACATTCAGGACAAGCTCTACTGTGTTGTCCAGGCAAAGTGTAGAGGCCGCTCTCCCTAGTGCTGCAGCTGGTGAGGGGCAGGGACAGCCCCCCCCCCACTCTTATGACCTCAGGGTCAGCTCTCCTACCTGCCACAGGCAGTGGAGGGGCATCTCTTCCCCCCACCCACACTGTCATATGGCAGATGACGGGCAGGGCCAGATCTCCCCCACTCACATTCTCAGGGCAGTTTACCTGCAACCCTGTCAGCAGGGTCAGCTCTACTGTGCTGCCCAGGAGAGGTGCAGGGTCTGCTCTCCCAAGTGCTGAAGCTGGAGGGGGTTGGCAGGGGCAACTCTTCCACTCTTACGTTCTCCATGTCAGCTCACATGTAAATAGGGTTAGCTCCACTGTGCTGCCCAGGTGAGGCCCGGGGCCCATTCTCCAGAGTGTTGCAGTTGGTGCGGGTTTGGGTCATGTTCCCCACCTGCTACAGGTAGTGAGGTGTCGGGGGATGAGGGCATCTTTCCCTCACTCACATCACCACAGGTCAAATGAGAGGGGCACGACCTGCTTTCCCATCCTCATCCCCTGAAGGCCAGCTCTCCCGTCAGCCTTGTTGTGTTGCCCAGATGAGGTGTAGGACCTTCTCTCCTGAGTATTTGAGCCAGTGATGGGCAGGGCCAGTTCTCCCTAGTGTTGCAGCCAGTGAGGGGTGGGTTCAACTCTGTACAGCCCCATCCTCTGCTCTTCAGTGGTATCATGAGCCTCGGATATCAACACAGACAGCGGCTACACACCACGTTGTCCATTTGCTCTCCATAATAGTGACCTGTATGCTAGGCACTAAAAGGTACAAGGCGGGCCCATGTTTTCTCCTCAAAGTCTGGGACAGTCTACCCTCAGCCTGTGTGTGGGTTTCTTTGCCACACTCAGTCTGTTATGATACAGGGCACTAATATGCTAGATTTTTTAATTGTTTTTATTGCACTATACATTTTTCTCTGCTCCTCTCCCTTCCTACCCCCTCCCCTTCTACCCTGTCCCATAAACCACACACTCCCAATTTATTCAGGAGATCTTATCTTTTTCTCCTTCCTATGTATGTCTCTCTTAGGGTTTTCTTTGCTGTCTAGGTTCTCTGGGGTTGTGGGCTGTAGTCTGATTTTTTGTTTTGTTTGTTTGTTGTTGTTATTGTTGTTGTTGTTTGCTTTATGTCTAAAAGCCACTCATGAGTGAGTACATAATATATTTGTCTTTCTAGGTCTGGGTTACCTCACCCAATATGATTTTTTTCTAGATCCATCCTTTGCTTGCAAATTTCAAGCTATCATTATGTTTTACCTCTGAGTAGTACTCCATTGTGAAAATGCACCACATTTTCTTTATCCATCCTTTGGCTAAGAGACATCTAGGCTATTTCCAGGTTCTGGATATTACAAATAATGCTGCTGTATGAATCCCTGTGGTATGACTAAACATCCTTTGGGTATATACACAGACGCTGGGTCTTGAGGTAGATCGTTTCCTAATTCTCTGAGAAATCACCATACTGATATCCAAAATGACTGTACCAGTTTGCACTTCCATCACCAATGGAGGAGTGTTTCCTTTACCCCACATCCTCTCCAGCATAAACTGTCATTAGTGTTTTTGGTCTTGGCCATTCTGACAGGTATAAGATGGTTGTTTAGAGTTGAATTTCTCTGATGGCTAAGGATGAGTCTTAAGCAGTTTTTGTATAGGTAACCACAGATGCTATGAGTTCGTGTGTGTGTGTGTGTGTGTGTGTGTGTGTGTGAGAGAGAGAGAGAGAGAGAGAGAGAGAGAGAGAGAGAGAGACATCATATCCAAAAGGCAGCATTTCACAGCACCCCTCCCCCTTCCTCTGACTACTGCATTTTTTCTGCTCCTTTTTCCACAGTCTTCCCTGAGCCTTGCTTGGTGGAGTATTGATGGAGATGCTGCAGTTAACACTGAGAGCCATTTATTCTCAGCACATCGACCAGTGATCTTTCTCTGTAGTAAACACTGTCCACTATAATAAGAAACTTTTCTGACCAAGGTCAGGAAAGCCGGAAAACTTCTACATAAGCATAATATTTAGGAGGCGGGCTGACAACATGACTCTTTAGCAAAAAAGCATCCACAAGTTCTCCCTTATGACTTATGTCCTTATGACTTATGTCCTTATGACTAGCTTATGACTAGCCATGGGATTGGACTATGTTTCTGGTGTAAGGCATGAATCCTTTTTTATGGAACTTG
Source organism: Microtus pennsylvanicus (assembly GCF_037038515.1). Classification (NCBI taxonomy): domain Eukaryota; kingdom Metazoa; phylum Chordata; class Mammalia; order Rodentia; family Cricetidae; genus Microtus; species Microtus pennsylvanicus. Next base: position 68,287,897 of record NC_134579.1, read on the forward strand.
TTGTTTAAAAAAAAAAAAAACAACGCTGTTTCATGAGCCTACTTCCAGCAACTAATGGAAGCAGAGGCAGAGATCCACAGTCGAGCACTGGGCTGAGCTCCTGCTGAAGAGCATTGATGCAAGGGGGAAGGGCTTGATCCTGCCTCAACTTGGTATACCAGACTTTGTTGATTCCCCAAGGGAGGCCTTACCTCCTCTGAGGAGTGGATGGGGGTGGGATGGGGGGGGGGGGCGCGGGAAAAAAGGAGAGAAGAAGAACTGGGGCTAGCATGTAAATTTTTAAAAATTTTAAAAAAAAGATGCTAAAAAACAGGTGTTTCTTCAGATTTTCCTTCTAATAAAGAAAGAAGAGTGCAACAAATGGAGAAAGAAAGAAAGAAAGAAAGAAAGAAAGAAAGAAAGAAAGAAAGAACAAAAGTGTTCAAATAGGGGAAGAGAAGGAGGGCTGAGATGGCGGGAAGGAGGGAACGAGGGAGGGAAAGAATGAGGGAGGGAGCAAAGGAGCCAGCGAGGTAGGGACAACGCCTTCTGGGGATTTAAGGTTGAAGAAGCAATGCAACTGCAGCTTCAACTTGTGTTCGCATGGCGCCACCTGCTGGCAAGAACTTTCCAAACCTCTGTCACAAGTATTTCCAGCTGTAGCTGGGTTTAGCAGCGCAGATGCTGGGTGAGGAGCAGACCTGAGGAGAGTCTTCCAAGCAGACTTACTCTAAATAAGCAGATGAACTATGAGATGTGGAAATTTGAAAAGTTCTGTTTCTTTTTATTTGTGGTAACTACATTAAACACTTTTTATTGTTGATATATGGTCATTTCTTTAATAAGACAACACACACGAGAGACCATACAAAAATATATTTTATGGTTTCTTTGGGATCTATTACCAGCAACTACAAATATTTATAGCAGCATAATACCTTTACAGAATATGGACTTTATAAAGGCATCTTTATTAATCATCTAATTTAGTCATGTTCATCAAGACAAAAACAACATCGTGCTAGTTTGAATATTTAATAATTTCTCATGATAAAGTATCACTTTGACATTGGGCTGAAGAATTTGTGATTCAAGAGCCAGCATGCCAAGTATTGGGCAGGATGAGGCAGAAGGATCGTGATATTGTGGTTATTCTAGGTTATAGTGTGAGGCCCTGTCAAAGACAGGTTAGGAGAGAAAAAGAAAGGAGGGAAGTGAGAGGGAGGGAGAAGACTGGGAGAGGAGGGAGGAGTAGTGAAGATAGGGAAGGAAAGAGGGGAGAGAAAAGAGGGAATGGATGGATAGGAACGTAGAGAAAAGGAATTCTCTTCGCACAGGAGTGTACCTGGCATGTCTTCCTGCCATTTCTGGCTCTGAGTAGATAATGCAGTAGGACTCATATGTGACCTCTCTTGCTTTGTGCTTCCATGATTTCCCACCCCTAACATAACTATTATAGCACAGATCACTTAGACCTCTTTGTGATCCTTTTACTATTTACATTTGACAATTATTGAATTCATATCTAGACCATAGAGGACATGACCCATACATTACTTATCGACTCATTTCTTTGGATTCTTCCCCACATGAGGTTTCTTAAGTAGGAAGCAAAGGATGTGCGACAGCCTGCCTGCTCCATCACTCAGGCACTGTGTGGTGTGTCCCAAGTTTACATGGACAGTTGCACATTGTGGTCAGGGCTGCAGCAATTCACACTAACCCAGCAGATCATTACGTACGATTCTGCCAATTTCAAAGGTCTCTTGTATTTAGGAACCCATACGTGCCTCTTTTCTAAGCTAGAGTTTATGGGGATACAAAATCAATTTTGTAGACAAGGCAGCGCAAGTTTGCAGCTCTATTACACCAGGTATTGAAGACATTAAAATCACAAAAAGACAGGCTCCAAAGCCACAGAGAAACCCTGTCTCGAAAAAAACAAACAAACAAAAAATCACAAAAAGGGAAACAAATTGGGTTTGGAAAACACTACAAGTAGCCAAGGACTGTACTTTGGTAAGTCAAAACAAAATGTTTGAGATGAATAAAATTTGTAGCAAATCAACTTACGGACAGCAGCAGCAGATGGTGGTCAGTTTCTCACCACCAAGTTCCATGACTAAGGCAGACTTGCTAAGTCTGGATCCTGATGCCCTGGAAGTCATATGTGCCTTGGAAATTTGGAAATGCAGAGATGAGAGAAGAGGTAAATGCCTTGCATATCACAAGTGAGGGAAAACAATTCCAACTAATGTTCTGATGGCCATGATTGAAAGCAATTAGTAGTATAGGTTATGGAGCAAAAAATACCAGGACTTAAAAACTGTTAAATTGTTTGTTTGTTTGTTTGTTTGCCTTTTCATTTTCATACTGCACAAACATGCAAGTGTGTAAACTTTCTAATCCTATTTCACAACATATAGAATGGAATTACTAGTGTAACTTACATAAGATAATGCATACTAAGAATTTAGGACTTGCTTGTCATAGATTAGTGCTCATCAGATAGAATTTAGGTTTTTTTTCAATGTGTGTTTATTGCTTGTATATTTATATGTCAGACAATCTAATAGTTTACAATAGAGAAATGAACAACAAGCAAAAACATACTTACTTTACAGTGTGGTTTTAGGAAGATAAATATTAAATACAAAACAACGGTAGGCAATAGCCTTGACAGAAATGCATACAGGGACAACATAAAAATCCACGGGAGGACACCATTGTGAGAAAATTGCCAGGAATGGTTGTAGCAAGGATGTTAAAGTAATTAGAGACAGGCCGAGACAAAGGGAGAGAGACGGCTAAATGGTGCGGAGACACTCCAGGTATGCAAATGGTCCCAAAGAGAGATAGAGAGAGAGCTTGTCACCCTCATGGGGCCATTGAGCATGTAGGGAACCTGGGATGGCTGAGTTTTGGTGTGGGAAGTAGGAAGAACCCAGATTCTGTTGGGGGATTCCGGCTCTGGCTCAGTACATTCTGATTTTCTGAAAGCATCAGTGGAAAAGGCTTAGAGAGGAAAAGGAAGCTAGGGCTTATTTTTCAAAGAGTAGTTGATTTACTGAAACTCCACTAGATTGGAAATTCATGAACTAGTTAGAAGATTTTTTTTTTTATGCAGGCCAAAGATGAGCGGCTTGGGTTAAGATGGCGGTGGTGGGCTCAGAGGCAGATGGACTGGAAGACTGAAACTGTGGAAGTCAATGAGTATCTGAGAGATTACAAGGAGGCAGCAAGGATGTGCAGAAGTTAGGTTTGGAAGCTGGGTTCGAGGGAACCACTGCTCCCCCACTGTGACAGGACAACAGAGAAGTGGGTTGGGGGGCATCAGAGTTAATGACTCTAATTTCTTTTTTTTTTAAATATTTATTTATTATGTTTACAATATTCTTTCTACGCGTATGCGTGCAGAACAGAAAAAGGCACCAGACTTCATTATAGATGGTTGTGAGCCACCATGTGGTTGCTGGGGATTGAACTCAGGACCATTAGAAGAGCAGGCAACGCTCTTAACCGCTGAGCCATCTCTCCAACTGATTCCTTATTTGTAAGGATTCAACTTCCAGTCTGGCTTGGTGCTTTCTGGTTTAAAAGTGATCCATACCCGGTTGACATTGTACTTTGCATTCTGATGGTTTCTTTGCCCTTGGTAAGCTATACCCTGCATGCTGCTGCTGCCGTGAGAGGCTGAGAAGAAGCAGCAACCCAGGTCAGCCACACCATCATGGGCATGAACAACTGGCTAGTACGGTGTACTTTGCATCTAAGATTTGTCTATACTGTGGCATTTTCTATGTTATAACAAGGACGTTTTTGAGACAACCCCGTTATAAGATCCAGCTATTCTTTCTGGCTACCCCACAGGGAATGATATGACCACAGAGATGATGCAAGGCCTCATGAACTTTGACACGCCCACTCAATGGTGGACACTGGCACTTTTCATTGTCCAAACTTATGAGCTGCACAGCTGTTCATAAACTGCCTAAAATAAATATTTCCTCTAGGAAAAGAAAAAGATCTGTTGAAAAAAATCAATAGTCCTAAGTGAAATTTTCATCTACAAAGAAGCATCTAGAGGAAGTGACCATCACTGTCAGCTGCAGCATGTTGGTCAGTGGTGGCTGTGAGGAAGGTGTTTTGCCTACTGAGATATAAGCACCTCAACAACAAGGATCTAGAGAGACACTGGTCATCTGGGGACTTGAGTGGGGGTTAGATGCATTGTGGGTAGTGCGAGGGCATGAGCAGCACAGGCTGAGGAGACGGAGGCCAAAGCACAGCAGTATACTGAAGAGATTCTTCGTGTCCTGGAGTGAGCAGCCAGAGTGGGCACCACCCACAGGAGAGCCACACTGGAGTGGGAGAATTCTGCTGCTGAAAGCTGAGCAGGTTCTCAGCGTTCAAAACATTCAGAGTCCTACTTTTAAAAAGATCAATAAACACATAGGGACATAAACAAATATAAGAAGTGAGGAAATCAATTCGGGAAAGCTAGAAAAGTTGGAGAAATCATCATCACTTTGGAAACTCGAAACCACAGAGGGTGATTTCAGCAAGGAAATGGAAGCTCTGACAGATATTTAAACAGAAAACAGTCAAAATGGAAAAATCAATAATGATAATAATAAAAACAATACTGAGGCCCAAACTAAAAATCCATGGGGTAGAATAAAGAGGTAAGATAAATTCTAAAGGCATAGATAACTAATTTGTTGAAATTATAGTGGAAAATTTCTCAAACCTGGAGATAGAAATAGACGCACAAACAAGAGCTTTTTAGAACTTCTTTACAGCATAGAACATGAAGAAAAAATGGAGCAAGCAAGCTATATTGAAATACTAATGGAAAAAAGAAAATCAAGCTAAACTTAAGGTAAGCACATGAGAAAAGCATGAAATGTCTCATCACCAACCCAAAACTCTAGGGGAGCCGAGAGTGAGAGGTTTCAAATCATGGAAGTAAAAACTTCCAACCAAGACGCTGTCCCCAGCAAAGCTGTTTCCCTGATTTCTTTCTCAGTCTGTCATTTGTATACAGGATGGCCACACTTTTTTGTGAGTTAATTTTGAATCTATCCACTTATTCTGTTCAACTAGAGAACTTTGACTAATGCAACAGGAATCCCCTTCTTCAGGTTAGGGAATTCGCTCCTATGATTTTGTTGAAAATATTTTTCAATCTTTTCCTTTGGTTCCTTCTCCATCCCTATTATTTTCACAATTGATCATTTCGTATTGTTTCAGATTTCCTGAAAATTTTTATGCCAAGATTATTTTATATTTGACATTGTCTTTACCGAGGCATCCATTTCTTCTACTGTATCTTCAATGCCTGAGATTCTCTTCTCTATCTCTTGCATTCTATTGGTGATGCTTGCCTCTGAGGTTCTTATTTGAATTCCTAAAATTTAATTTTCATGTTCCCATCAGTTTCAGGTTTTTTTATTGATTCTATTTCCATTTTCAGGTCTTAAAATAATATATTAATTTCCTTCCACTCTTTTAAGATTTCTTTAAGGGTTTATTCATTTCATCTTTAAAATAAAAGTTCCCTTACTGGGAACTAATTCTACTGGACTCTGCTATGTTTTCCAAAAGTGTAAAGAAACACATTGCTGACTTGAGCCATATTTGTCGTTTCTGCAAAGGTTAATACAGGGATTTTCCAAAACCAACAATAGTTCACAGAACACTTACAAGTGAAACTTATGTCGGTCCCAGGGTCTTATTTCACGGTAAATGAGTTGCACAGTAGACACCGAGCCCAGGTATCCATCCATCTTTCCATAAACTGTGCCACTGGGAAGCATCTGGCCTGGCAGAATGATGGAGTGACCCATTAAATGTTCATCTAGGACACTGGCTGTGGACTCACATCCTGCTGAATTAAAGCATTTTCTCCCAGGATGTTGTATGTATTCTCTGAATCAAAAAAAAAAAATCAATGTATGGTGTCATATTTTCAAGAGTTAAAATGAACAGGCCTAGGAAACAAAATAAAAATAAAAAGAAGCCTGATTGACCTCACCTACTATAATAATCACAGTTACCCAATGACAGAATTTGTGCTTTCACAACTACAATTTGGGGGTTTGCTAGATATTAGTTGTATGTGCAAAAAAATAATTGCTTCTACCGTTAAAAGTTCCCACTAAACCTGAAGGCATGATTGAGATCCTGGCTTAGCCTGCTTGTTTTGGTATAAAAAGAATATCTAAAGTGGAGTAATTTAGAAAAAAGATGAATTTCTCTCTTGTAGTATCTGTTGCACATCACATGGGAGAAGGTAGAACCACAAGTAAGCAAGTTAGCTAGCTGTTGTATGTGTGATGATTTGATGTAGCAGGACCTCCTGCTAAGAGCAAATCAGCTCTCTTAGTTGTTGTAGGAGCTGCGGGCCACTTCCCACCGCTCAGCTCCCGGCCACCAGCTAGCTTTACCAGAAATAATTACATAGAAACTGTATTCTTTTAAACACTGCCTGGACCATTAGTTCTAGCCTCTTATTGGCTAATTTTTTCATCTTGCTTTAACCCATTTCTAATAATGTGTGTAGCACCTTGAGTGGCTTACCAGGGAAGATCTTAACCTGTGTCTGTGTCGGGTGGGAGAATCATGGCGACTGCCTGACTCGGCTTTCTTTCTTCCAACAATCTGTTCTATTTACTCTGCCTACCTAATTTTCTGTCCTATTAAAGGGCCAAGGCAGTCTCTTTATTTAACCAATGAAATTAACACAAAACAGAGGACTCTCCCCCATCATTTAGTGCCTTCACCTCTGCGGAAGTTAATGGCATTGCTACTGACTACTGTGAGGATAGAGAGGGGGATGCAGAAAAGGGAAGCTTTCAGTGGGCAATGCCCAGGAGAATAGTCACATGGATTGGGTGTCTGTGGGGTTTTGATGATCTATGCCATGGGATAATAGTCACATGAATTGGGTACCTATGGTAGAAGCCTAGGAGGTTGTGGCACTTCTCAAGGAGAGATGGCGTTGAAGTGTCACCGGGAGATAAAAACAAACACTTGCTCTGAGTGAGGTTTCAAGAAGCCCATCCTAAGACAACCTTTCAGTGCCAAGATGAACAGGAATGAGAGATGCGGCTGTTTGAAGAAGAATGTCCCCCATAGGCTCATAGATTTCAATATGTGGTCACCAGGGTGGGGCACTATTTGAAAGGATTAGGAGTGTGGTCTTATTAGAGGGAGTGTGTCACTGTGGATGGCCTTTGAGGTTGTAAGGATGCAAGCCAGGCCCAGAGTCTCTCTTCCTGCTGCCTTGGGATACTGATGTAGAATTCTCAGTTACTTCTCCAGCACCATGTCTACTTGCATGCCACCATGACATCAATGAATTAAACCTCTGAAATTAAAAACAAGTCCCATTTTTAATTGTTTTTCTTTATAAAAGTTGCCATAGTTGTCGTGTCTCTTCGCAGAAGTGAACACTGACTAAGACAAAAGGCACATAGAGATTTGCTCTGTTTCATTTTTAGATTGAGGGATGCTCCTTCAAAACTATATTCCTAAGTACTGAGCACAAAGACCAAAAGAACAACTGTTCCTTCCTAAAACTTTGTGTGTGGCAAGAGTGATGAAACCATATTCTGTTGGAATGAAAAAGGGAAATAGGAAAATCAATGGAAAGAGAGAATGAAACAGAGACAAAGACAGAGAAAACCTCACATGAACTAAATGGGGAAATGGGGTTCCTCACTTGTGCCAGGTTATTTTTTGTGTTGTTACTAGTAACTGTCATTTTACTTGAAAACAAAGTTGGATTTCACTTTATTCTTCCAACTAATTCTTAATTTGTGGTACAAGAGCATTTTTCCTGTTTATCACTTTATTAAAACACAATGCTATATTATGCCAACATTTTATAATAACTTTAAGCTACTGACCTTTCACAGTTTTAAATATAGCTAGCGAACAGCAGAATTATTTATAATCCTCAGTATATCCATAAGATATACTTCAGTAGTTTAGATTGTGTCCAGTTTCTCAGGTTAAAAATATTTATTTTTTATTATCTACCTGTGATTTTTAAGTAGTATTCCTCACGTTTTCTATTTTCTTTTTTATATTTTGTTTCTCTTTGGAATGTATTACCTTTCTTTTTTTATGCTCCATTTTGCTCTTTTTGCTTTATGGGTCCTTGTTCTTGTGTGTGCATTTCAACCTCCCTTGGTAACAAAAAAGGTCCCAGTGCTGAGAGACAGGTCTGGGTTTCACTTTGGAAAAATAACTATTCTTTTTTTTTCTTTTATTTTTTCTCATGCAACCCCACTGTCAGCTCCTGTAGCTGCTTCCTGTGTTGTTGGAGTCCTCCTGAGAACACCCTTGCCCACCACTGTGTCTTGAGCTTTGTCCTAGCAGCTTCAGAGCCTCTGAGCTATTTGAAATGGACTTTGTGGAGGACAGAGGTTAAGTACTAGATTTCCTTCCTTTCTGGTCTACAGACTTCTACTAGGGTTGGTAGGGATTGGGTTTTCTCTATATTTTTACTAATTAATTAATCATAGTTATGTGACAAGTTCATACATGTATCCCGTGTATTCTGGTCATTCAGTCCTGACCACGCTCGTATCTCTCCTCCCTTCACATCAAAGATCCCCACTCCCACGCCATCGCAGCTAGTTCCTTTCCCAGATCCATCACTTTGGGTTCAGTTTTGTGGCCCATTTGATTTAATCAGGGCTGACAATTAGATTGGAATGATCTATTGAAACCTGGTGGGTAATCAGTTTTTCCCCTCCTCCCAGAATCTATCAGCAGCAAAGAATCCAACAGTGATGGGTAGGGTCCCTGGGCTCCTCCTGCATCCATGCTGACTGTTGACAAGTTCATTTCTCTGTAGACCTACATCAGGCCTTCACAGTGCCTGTGAGCCTGTGTTTACAGTAGCTGTGTTGTCTAAGAAATGACATTTCACAACTGTTCCTCCCTGTCTTTTAGGTCTTGTGTTCTTTCAGCTCTCTCTCCTGCAACATTGCCTGTGCCTTTAAGTAAGTGGGTATATTTTTTTTGAGGATTGATCAAGGACCTATTACTTATTCTTATCATCACACAAAGCCATGAGTCTCTGTACCACCATTCACTGCGAATATAGGGGGGGGGCACTTATCTGAGGAATGCTGAGAATATCATGTACCTATGGGTATAAATATAAGTATTTAAAAAACAACTATATATTATTTACATTTGCCAAAATTAATATTAACTTTCCTGCTAGGCTTATGATCCCTTAAAACATGGGATTTTGAGCATGTTTACAATACCAGCTGTGGATTCTCCCATTCCCTAAGGAGCACACCTAAAATCTAATCAGAAAGCAATTGGTTACCTCCATGAAAGAAATGTCACTATCATACAAGTGAACATACCTTGTCTGACAGGTTGGTCTCATAGATTGTATGATTCACAATTAGATAAGGCATTTGAAACTATCCCTCCTCAAGCCGCTTCCATAGCACCTTCTGGAACTATGAGAGTTACCTACCTGGGAGGTATGCTCCATCTCATGTCCAGCCTGATTTATTTTTTTTAACCAAAAAAAAAATTTCTCATTTTACATGTTAAATCTATTTCCCACTCCCCGCCTCCTGCAGCTCCTGCCAGCTCCCCCCCCCACCTTCCATCCCACCTACCCCCATCCACTCCTGACAGACGGTAAGGGTTCTCATAAGGAGTTAACAAAGTCTAGTACATTGCTTTGAGGCAGGACCAAGGCCCTCCCCCAATATCTAGGCTGAGCAAGATATCCCTCTAGATAGAATGGGTTCCAAAAAGCCAAAACAAGCAGAAGGGATAAATCATGGTCTCACTGCCAGTGGCCCCACAGTCTGCCCCAGTCATACAACCGTCACCTACATTCAGAGCACCTAGTTTGGTCCTATGTGGGTTCCCTCGCTGTCAGGCTGAAGTTTCCATTAGCTCAAGTAAACTATTTCAGTGGGTATCCCTATTATGGCCTTGTCCTCTCTGCTCATTTTCTCACTCCTCCCTCTCTTCAAGAGGACTTTGGAAGCTCAGCCCAATGCTCTGCTGTGGGTCTCTGCATCTGCTTCCATCGGTTCCTGTAGGTTCTATGCTGACATTTAAGATGTTCATCGATCTGACGATAGGGCAAGGCCAGTTCAGGCACTCTTTCCACTGTTGCTTAGGGTCTTAGTTGGTCATCCCAGCTTGATTTCTGATACAGAGAAATGCTTGATACACATGCATCCAAGATGTGTGGTATTTTCAGCATTAGTGTCTCATAATGCTTTGGCGGCCACCCAAGAGGAATGACAAAGGCATGTATTGTTTGGGCATCAGAAGAGCTTGGGATATATATATATATATACACATATATATATGAAAAAAACTGTCTATCTTGCATGATGCCACAAACCTTTAATCCTGACACTCATGAGGCAGAGGTCTGTGGGTTCAATGCCAGTCTGGTCCACATAGTGAGTTCTAGGACATTCAGATTACAAAGTGAGACCCTATCTCAGAAAAGTGGGGGGGGGGGGAGAAAGCCAGAGGAAGCAAGTCAGTAAGCACTGCCCCTCAGTCATCTTGCTTCAGTTGCTGACTCTGGTTTCCTGCCTTGGTTTCTCTTGATTGTGTGATGGATGATAGCCTGTAAGCTAGAACGACCCTTTCCTCCCCAAGGTGCTTCTTGTCATGGTGTATATCACTACAACAGAAAAACAGCAAAAACAATATATATTCTACAGACAAGGCAGGACACAAGACAGGTTTGCTTTTCTACTTTCCTTATTTTGTTGCGGTTTTCATTTAGTTGCTTTTGGTTTGCTTTGGGTTTGTTTGGAAAGAGAGTTTCACTATACACCCTAGGCTGACCTCAAATTGGCCAATTTGCTTCGGCTTCCAGAGTGCTGAGATTACACACATACACAACCCACATGGCTTTTGGTGGTTGCGATACTATTTTTATGCAAGAAGCAAAGCTTAGTCTCAGTTTTATTTTTAAATACAATCTGCAATACCTTGCTAGGAGAGCTAGTCAAGGAGCTTTTGGGCTGTGAGGGGACACCAAATTCAGAAGAGAAGAGAAAGTTTGTGTTTCAAAGTAAGACTGAAATACTTTAGAAGAGTAGATGCAAAGGTAGACAGGGAGGGAGGGAGGGAGGGAGGGAGGGAGGGAGGGAGGGAGGGAGGGAGGGAGGGAGACAGGAAGGGAGAGGAGAGCTCAGAAACCAACATATAGTCACAAAGTAAATAGCAAGTGTAAGGTCCAGAAACGCTGATGAAGACTGGAGATACTAACAGTATGTAAAGGCAAAGAGCGTTTATTCTGCAGAAGCAGCCAGCAAAAGCAGGGTTAGCCACTTGTACAAAATGGCAACCCTGAATAAAGGCATGCAGGTCCTCTTAAACATAGTTGCGGGTTCGAGAACAGCTTGATCATCTCAAACATATTGGTTAAGCAAGCAGCAGTTAGTTACATTCATATACTTTTAATTGGCTGAGGTTTAGTCTTATCAGTTTTGGACATACTTGCATAAGCTTGTACAAGTTTGGAAGTGATTCAAAAAGGGGCTGTAGGATTCGTCCTAGAGACATTGTTGAACTGACTAAAACCTTGTATGTGCTCTCTCCCTCATCCCTGAATGCAAGGATGTTGTGGATAAACGGCCCTTTCTTGTGAAAGACACCTGTTTTGTCCCTCTCAGGGAACTGAAACCTAAATTCTATTGTCACAATGAGAGAATTTAACCCCTTCAGTGAGCACCCTGCAGAAGCCAGAGCCAACAGAGTGGCAAATGAGAAAGGTGGTTGTTCCACTTTGTCATTGGCCTAGTTTTAGAGTTCAGTCACAGAAGCACCTCCTGAGCTGTTGGGTGGGCTGTTTCCAGAAAGGTTCCACTGAGCACGGAAAAGTCACCCTGATGAACGTGGCCCCGTTGCATGGCCTGGGGTCCTAGACTCAATACCAGAGAACAAGAGAAAGACTGTGGGTGTGTAACTAACCACCTCACATCCTGCTGCCAACAGCTGTAACTGCTGGCCCAAGATGTCACCAAGACATGGCGGACTACACTCTAAACTGTCAGCCAAAGCAAACCCTTCATTCCTTCAGGTTCTGTTTGATGAGCTATTGGATCACAGTAATGAGAAAATAATAAAACGTACTTGGCAGATGAGGAAGAACCAAAAGCAGAGGCAGTCTTGTTGCCATTACGGAATTATGTGGGGAGTGTATGAGTGATGTGTATGTATGTGTGTGGTGCGTATGTATGAAAGGTGTGTATGTATATGGTGTGTGTGTGTGTGTGTTTATGTGTGCATGTGTGGTGTGTGTATGAGGAGTGTGTGAGTGGTGTGTATGTGTGTTTGTGGTGTATGTATGAGGTTGTGTGTGTGTGTGTGTGTGTGTGTGTGAGAGAGAGAGAGAGAGAGAGAGAGAGAGAGAGAGAGAGAGAGAGAGAGGAGAGAAAAGTGATGAGTCTATGGGGGTATGAACGGCATTCCCAGAGGAGCTCTATGGAGTCAGTTCTCGGTGTCCATCCCTGTAGCTTGTGTCCTCGAGCTTGCACCATCACACAGAAAACATCTTCACACATGGAGCCATCTCACTGGTCCCACACTTCTTACGTGTTTTTGCTTTTTAATTGGGTAGTTATCTCATTCACTTTCTTTTTCATTGGAACTCTGAAGAAAATTTTTGTTGGTCAAATAGACAAGAAAAGATTTTTTGGAGGATTTTGTTGACTGGGATTTGGGTACATGGAAACAGTATACATATTTACAATAATTAACCTTCTTTGCTTTGTGTTTTCTGTTGTTGTTTGGTTGCTTTGTTTTGTTTTGCTCCATTGTTTTGAGACAGTGTAGTCCAGACTAACACTGAGCCCTCAGTCTTCCAGCCACAATCTCCTTAGTACAGGATCTACAATCATAGGCTTCCATACTTGGCTAATTGTGAGTCTTCGTTTAAGTGTCATGGGACATAATTTCATTCTGGTGTGTTTTTGTAGAGATAGATTATTTTCTTCATAAATATATTGCTTATTTAATGTTAAGCCTATTTCTACTCATTTTATGGTTTCTACTTCGAATTTTATGAGTGGGAATATTTTGGAAAAAAGATGACCTATCTCAATCTACAGATGAGGATAAATATCACCTTTTGATTTTCCTAATAGCATCATTTAGTTTCCAATGTATTTATTATTATTATTATTATTATTATTATTATTGGTTTTTGGTTTTTCGAGACAAGGTTTCTCTGTGGTTTTGGAGCCTGTCCTGGAACTAGCTCTTGTAGACCAGGCTGGTCTCGAACTCACAGAGATCCGCCTGCCTCTGCCTCCCAAGTGCTGGGATTAAAGGCGTGCGCCACCACCGCCCGGCTCAATGTATTTAAAGGATACAGTATTGTTAAAATGTTCCTTTCTAGTTTGTTATCTTTTTCCCAGTCATATGCTTGCTAATTTGCAACTGATAATAACAAAACAGACCACTAGATGGCAGAGTAAGATCCTTTCTTAGATTTTCACAAACTTCTGTGGACAAGAAACTGATTCACAAACCCGTGTTGTTTTGTAGTTTCCAGCCCTTCAAGATACACTAGTGCTAATCTTAAGATCCAATAGAAAATAGAAAAATACATGTCTGAAGCGACCATTATGAATTATTGTATTCTATTAACTTAACATCATATAAACACACCGTGGTTGGTTCTCTAATTCTCTCCCTTACTTCACTCAGAGCGGTAGAGTGTTTACTTTTCTGGTTTACTTTTTCCTCTCTAAATCAAATATCGTCTCCAGATATCAAAATTGCATTTGCTGCCTTAAATGTTCTTTCATCCTTAAATCTAGTATTTTTTATAACTGATAAAAGCGTTTGGGGACTGCCTCTTTATCCTGAGCACACAGCTAACAGACACTCACACACCCCTCCTAAAGACCGTTCAGACAGAACTTTTCAAGCAACACATTGTGTTTCTTCGCTGGCCTATTAAATAAACCTGGTCAAATCCATCTATCTATCTATCTATCTATCTATCTATCTATCTATCTATCTATCTATTCATCCATCCATCTATCATCTACCCATCTATCTATCCAGCCAGCCAGCCATTCATTAATCTGTCATCTATCTAATGCAGTAGAAAAGTGTCAGAGTGCAAGGATTAGGAAAAAGAAAATTTTCTTTGGTAAATTATTTGTGTATATTTAATATGTACATCTACACGATCATGTATATTAGGCTGTGACTTTTAAATGTATTTCTTACAGTGAGTCAAGTCCCTGAAAAGTGCAAAAGTGAAAAGCAAGCTGTTGAATTTCTCAGGCTGTGTGTTGCCTAGTGTATTGCAGATCCTAAAACTCCACTTCCTGAATCACTCCCTGAAACCCTACGTCATCTCTTTTGGAGCCTTTGCAGTCTCTCCGGCTCTGTATGCTTCCAGGGGTGTGGGGCTTTGAACTGCACCCAAAGTTCTGCCGAAGTCTGAGAAACCCCAGGCACCCCAAAGATGCCAAGCTGTCTCAAGTCCTTCCACTTCTCCCAAAATAGTGCGCTTCCAGTTTTCATACGGCATCCCCCAAGATCCACGCCTGATGCTCTGAAAGTGTGGCTGTGAAGTCTTGCTCTCTCACTGATGTCTACACAGGTAACTCAGCCTCACTTGAGAGTGAGCACGGTTAACCTTAGCTCATCCATCTTCTTTGTCCCAAATCAATCCATATCTTAAATGTCACTGTAGCAACATCATTGTCTTTCTATTACCTGGAGTGCAATTCTCAAAATGATTCTTTAGATTTGAGGATATTACATTTATCTTAAGGAGAGCCTGACTTTGGAGATCAGCATACCGGGTTAATCACGTAGGTCTTTGTGATCATCTAATTCTAAGACTTCCTTGCTTGTAAAGTGGGAATTATTACAGTAGGGGTCAATTAAATCAATGCTGCAAGACCATCTCAGGGTAATAGTGAAAGTATACCAACATTAATGATTGATTCCAATAGTAATAGCAGACCTCTAGGAGTCAAGAGACTGCCCAGTTACCACTAACTTTCCATTTCCAATGTCCTCTAATTAAATATTTTAGGTGTTTTATCATTCTTCTACTATTCTTAAGTATGAATATTTGAATTTTATATGAAATTATTTCTTTTTTCTTAAACTGATGTTTCTCCTGCGGTCTCCTATGGTACAGATATAGTCTATACCACTGATCCCTTAAGGGATAAGTGTTAGTTGAGCAGTGTTTTTTTTTTCTCCGTCTCTCTTTTTACTAAAGAATAGTTTAGTTAAGTACACTTCTACCAAGTGGTTCGTGACTGTTGTAAAATGGGCAGGAGCAAAGTTTGAGTTTTTTGAAAACTACTCACGAAGCGAATTCAGAACATATTTTCCAATATTTGATAGCCCTTGGAAAACTTAAGTGGTCTACTTCTCTTGCTGTTCTGGCAGGTGAACTGAAAAATGAGCCAAGAGCTTTGGACACTCTGTCCCCACTGTAGAACTGTACCTTGGTAATTATCTGATATCACTTGAAAAATACTGATTGAAAAAAAAGAATAAAATTAAAAGGATCAAGCATAAAATTTTTCAATTAATATTCCTACCTCAGTCAAGTTGACTCTGAAATTTAATTTTATTGTTCTCTAAATTGTGTGTAGAATGCCTTATATATTTATCATGATAGAAAATGTGAACTACATAAAATACAGGGCAGCTAGGAAGCCTGTTATTGGTTTGTGCTTCCACATGCTAATGGTCTAAGAAGATGTCAGTACACACCTAGGCTAACCCTATTGGTGGGTGCACCCTGTTTACTATGGGGTTGGTTATGGTTGCTTTACATTTAGTACTTCATACTTCTAACTCACTCCAGGAAGAGATTTTAGGCCATGGCATCACACTGTTTCATTTTATGGATGTTCCAGTCAAAGCAAAGAAAGAAGCAAGATGTTCAAGTTCCCCCAGAAAGACAGCAGCGGGGTGGAAATGAATTCCAAATTTCTTCCTTCTCAGAATGAGATACTTGCCATACTTGTCCTTTTCTTCTCTTATTTCCTCTCTTCCCCTTCCTTTCTTTCTCCTACTTTCTTTTTCTTATTGTGTTGTGTCCTCTTTCCTTCTTCTTTTATTCTACCAGGAAACTTTCCAAAGTTAGAATCAAATGATCCTTGGCCAAGGGGTCCCAGCAGAGAAGGTAGTAATACAGCAGTCAGTGAGAAGTCAGCATCTGCTAATGCTTTATTCTCATGTTCAACATCAACTAGAGACTTAGGATAAGCTCTCTAGGGTGGCCTGATTTCTATTCAACACAGACAATTTATGCTATCCACCCTGGCTTTTCCAATACTGGGGCTTTGCTAAACAGCTGGGCAAAAAATCAATACTTGGCAATGAATCGCAGGGAAAAACTACAGTGTCCATTAGAAATTGAGTATTTCCTCTGAACCATCGTCCTCCTGGCCCTGGTTTTCCTCATCTCAGCATCCCTAAGTTTAAGCAGGGTTTAGGTCTTATATTCATCTTGTAGAGTTTAGTAGCCTTTTATTTTTATTTTACCCTTACTTCTGTTATGAATTCATGCATCCTTAGTATGTTAAAGGTATGAATTTGATGAATAAAATGGAGACTAAGAAGACATGTGTAATTGTTTCTATTCACTCCAAAAAATTGCTTTTCTCTTTGTAGCTATATTTTAAAAGAAATGTTTTGTTCATTTAAACAAATCATCTTTTAAATTATTTCAGAAAAACTTTGACATCTTTATAGAAAATGTTTTTCCCTCTTTACAAGTTGCTTGTCAGTAGGGTTTCTTAGACTACTCCAAAAAAGCTTATAGGTGTGACAGTTTGAATGAGATGTGCCCCATAGTCATTTGAATACTTTGTTCCCAATTGGTGGTGGTGTTTGGTGATGCTTAAGAAGTGTGGCCCTACTGGGGATAGGTGTGTTATTGGAGGCAGGCTTTGAGAGTTTAAAGACTCATGCTATTCTCAGTGTGCTCTCTCTGCTTCCTGACTATGGCTTAGAATGTGAACTCTCAGCCTTCTGCTCCAGCTGCCAACACTGCTGGTTGCCATATCGCCTCACAGTGGGGGTGATGGACTCTTACCCACCTGGAACTGTAAGTTTAAACAAATCATTCCTTCTTTAAGTAGCTTTGCCATAGTACTTTAACACAGCAATAGAAATGTTAATTAATACACTAAGGTATGCTCATTGCTCTTGGTTACCATCCAGAACATGAAAACAAGACCCTATTGCTGAAAACATCACATAGGATGTAGAGAAATCAAACTGATACCTACCTGGAAATTTCATCCCTACTGACTGGATTTCTTAGTGCTAAAGGATGCTAAGTGTGCTACTGAGGTTAAAAATCCTCAAAAAGTCTTACTCAGCTGTGAACATTGCAAGCTTCAATCATGATTAGCCTGGTGCAATAGTGGCATGGATGTTATGGGAGTACCCAACTACTTTGAGACTTTTAAAGACTTCTAAATTTTAAAATGATTTTTGACATTTATAGATGTGGAGATTTTAGAGAGATTAGAATACTTGAAGAACCCTCGGCTATTTTAGAGAAACTTGAACTTTAAAAGAAACTTTGGGATACTTTATAAAGACTAGATCTTTTAGAGTATTTGAATTTTTAATGACTGTGGAAACTTACAGCTTGGAATATATTTTATATATTGTGACTTTGATATTAATAATACTTTTGGAAATAACAAATAGGGAAATATTAGAACTGAATACTATGTGTCTGTGTGTCAGGTTAATGAGAGGTCAGTTGTGCTGGCTAGTTTTACACCAACTTGGTACAAGTGTGAGTCTTTTTGAAAGAGAGAACCTCAGTTGAGAAAATGACCAACCAGATGAGCCTGTGAGCAAACCCTTGGTGTATTTTCCTGATAGATAATGCCTATGGGAGGGTACCGTTTAATATGGGCAGTGTCACTTCTGGACCAGTGGTTCTGGGTGCTATAAGAAAGAAGGCTAAGCAAGGCATGAGGGGAAAACCAGTAAGCAGCACCCTTCTATGGCTTCTATGGCTTCTGTTTCAGCTCCTGCTTTGACTTTCCTGGATGATAGACTAAAACTGTATGATAAAATAAACCTTTTTCTTTCCAAGTTGCTTTTGGTCATAGTGTTTATCACAGAAATACTAAAACATTAAGGTAATGAGGGAAAAAAGGAAACAAATAAGATACAAATAGAAAAAGGAACAGTGTACCCTGTTTGCAAATAATATGATACTATATATGAGGCACTAAAAACTTCAGCACTTATCTATGAGAATGGATAAATAGGTTCATCAAAGTGGCAAGATACAAAATTAACATACAAAAATAAGTACTCTTCCTGTTTATCAATTGCAGACATAAAAAAGAATCAGTAACCCTTCCCTAAAAAGAAAGTTTGGAATAACGTAACAAAGGGAGTGGAAGACATCTACGACAAACCTTAAAGCAAGCGCTGAAGAAGCAAATTGATGACAGTAATGGAAAGATTTCCATGCTCATGGATGAGAAGATTGACATTGTGAAAATTACCATCTGCCCAAAGTAATCTATAGATCAAATGCAACTCCAATCTATATACCAGCAGTATTCTTCATAGGCACATACAAAAATCTTAAAAAAAAAATATGGAAGCATAAAAGTATACATATAGTCAAAGTAATCTTAACAAAAATAACATAATGAGAGGCATTATCATATTAGATCCCAAGTTATAGTATAAAGTCATAGTAATAAAAACAGCATGGTACTGGCACAAAAAAAAAAAAAACCTGACACATAGATCAATGGAACTGAAAGAAGACCTAAATAGAAATCCACTCAAGCACAACTGCCTGGTTTTTGATTTTTAAAAAAACATAAGCTGGATAAAGCTCAGCAAATTCAACAAATGGTGCTAGAAATCCTGGATATTGACATGTAGAAGAGCAAATCTAGATTATATCATAGATCTCATCTCATTATACAAGACTCTAAGTGGATTAAAGACCTTGGTGTAAGCCCTGGTGCCCTGAAACTGCTAGAGCACAGTGCACACTTCATCCCATAAGCTCACGTGAGGATTTTCTGATCAGAACTCTGGTAGTACAGACAATATGACCAGCAATCAAAAGAGAGTGTCTCATGAAATAAAACCTTCTGTCTATCAAGGAAACTTGTTTTTTTAATTTTTTTTAAATTTATTTATTATGTATACAATATTCTGTCTGTGTGTATGCCTGAAGGCCAGAAGAGGGCACCAGACCCCCTTTACAGATGGTTGTGAGCCACCATGTGGTTGCTGAGAATTGAACTCAGGACCTTTGGAAGAGCAGGCAATGCTCTTAACCTCTGAGCCATCTCTCCAGCCCTCAAGGAAACTTGTTAGTCAGTGAAATGACAGCCCACAGAATGCAGAGAATCTCTAATCTCTGCCAAATATCATCTGATAGAAAATTAACAGCTAGAATATACCAAGAATTAAAAAAAAATCCAAGAAAACAAACAACCCAATTTTGAAAACAGACAATGTCACTAGACAGATAGCTTTGAAAAGAAGAAATGGACATGACTGGATAGCCCTTAAAAAGTGTTTGACATCTATAGCTTTCAGAGAAAAGCATTAAAACTCTTAAGCTTCTATTTCCATCCAGTCAAGGTGGTACATAAGACAACAAATACTGGCATAGATGTGGGGAAAGGAAAAACTTTCTACAGAGTCACTGGGAGTTAAATGGATGCAGCCACTTTGAAAATCAGCTTGTGTTTATAAAAAAAATAAGTAAAGCTAGAAATAGAACTACCAGGTGAACTAGTCATAAACTTCATAGGCCTATACTCAAAAGAATTTATGTGTTACTGCAGACACATTTGTATGTCCTTGTTCACTGCAGTTTATTTTGCAATAACTAAGAATTATAACCAGCCTAGATATCTAGCAGGAATATATCTCAGTTGCAAAGAAAAATGAACTCATCAAACTTTCAGGTAAATGGATAGAGTTAAAGAAAAGTTATAGAGTTATGTACATGAGGCTCAGAAAGACAAATGGCACAGGACTATTTTAGTATCAACGCTTTGAACCCAGAAACCAGAAAGGGGACAAAGGGGAAGGAGCTTTGTTAGGGGACGGAAAACAGGAGTGCATAGGTAAAATGAAGGCGGGGAGAGAATATTAGTGGTGCAAAGATAATGGGGATGTGTGAGAGATGGGGCAGAAGAGAGAACAGAGAAGGGGTGACCAAAACAATAGGAGTGTGAGAAGGCCACATGGAAACTTAATATCTGGTAATCCAATTAAAAAACAAAAATGAGAGTTTGGAGGTAGACACCCTACAGGGCTAGATAATTTGGGTCCTAAAAGAAATGAGTCACCAAACAAAGACACACTTCCAGGTGAGTGATAGTTCTCTAGAAGTGGAGGGGCAAAGAAAACCTGGGAGTGCCCCCCCAAACAAAATAGAATCTTTCCATTCCTCTTGTTTGCTCACCAGAAGGAGTTGACACTGATGCTGAACCACCCCTCAAAGACATACACCTTAGGGGTGAACTAGAGACGTCAAGTCAGAGCTGTGACAGAAGCTCCCTCTCCACTGACTAGCTTTCATAGTACCTGATGGTGCCTTGCGGCTCGTTGGAGCAAAGTCATCAACAGTTTTATCCTGCTGTGAACTCTATAAACCCACCTGCCAGACCGGATGTGTCCACTAGGGCAATAATGGCATAATTGTTATGGGGATAACCAGTCATTCGCTGGTTGAATTTGAGGCACACTTCACATATTCCAACATTACTTAGTAATATGGGATCAAAATTCTCATTAATCTGAACCAGGAAAAAGTTGATATTTTTCTACTATCCCTTAACTAAATTTTAACATGTAACTATGAGTAGTTACCAAAATATACAGTTATACTAAAGGAGGAGTATATAAGAAAGTTAAGATGAAAAACCTACTTTTCTCTACTGGCGTACAACATGAATTAAATCTCTAACAAATGTTTTGCAACAGGTTACCCATAAGTTATCAGAAAGAACTATTAGTAGTGAACTGAGAGACATAGGAAAGAGGCAAAGGCACAAATGTCAATTATAGATAAAACGTTTAAATGCTTTAAATGGTGCAATCGAGAAGAGACAGAAGAGGGAGTTGCTACCACTCCCCAAGCAAACCATCGGGAATGGGAGTGTGACAAAAAGAGATATTTGAGTCCCCACCCCAAGTAAGGGAAAATCACCTTACAAACAGTTCAGGGCTAAGTGAAAAAACTCGGCAGGATCCACTCTGCACAAAAGTACTACGAAATGAAAGGCAAGACACATTTGAAGCTCTCCAGAGAGAAGTTGAAGACAAGTGGTTATGTGTTAAAGTACTCTCTTTAGAATGCCCTGGTTGTAAGGACTAACTTGGGATTAACTATGAGGTGGCTGATTTCTTGGAGGACCAGCTGTGACAGCTGGGGTTGACTGAGATGTCCCAGGTCCCAGTCAGCAGAGCCTCTCAGTGTGGGGTCCTAATCTCTGGAATTCCAGCCATAAATTCTGACAGAGAGCATTTATTTTTCTTCTAAACTGATTCTCCCTGTGTCTAGTGATAAAGACCCATTAGACAGCTGAGCACAGATCTGGAAGCCAGAGAATTGGCTGGTCCTGGGGGACACAAAAGGAGAGAGATAAACCCCTTACCACTCCACAGCTTTGCTTTGTTCCAAAGATGACTGCAGATCGAAGCTGCTCCAGGAAGAACACGTGATTTCCACAGACCACAAATGGTATTAATAGGGAGCAAAGATCATGTTTAGCTCAGTTATAGTAACTGGACCCTCTTTGTGTCAAGCACCATGTTCCACATTTTAAAAACATTAGCTCATGCTTTCCTCAAAGCAGTCCCTGGAGGTAAGAATTGCTTTTGCTCTTTTACAACTCAGAAAGCTGTGGTAGCCAGATGAGGGGTCTTCTCAGGCTCAACCCCAGCCCACCTCTGAAGGAGCCAAGTTTTGCAGCTGGGCATGACTAACACCAAAGCCAATGGTCTGAAGAGAGGAAGTATCGCACATGGACAGAGCCCTGTATACGGAGCCAGGCAGAACCTGCGCCTCATTACAATGTACACGTTGTAAAGTCTGTGGTGTCAGTGTCTCTCGGCTTCCATAACCCAAAGGTGAAAAGGTATAAATGTATTTTCTACCAATATTTCTTGTGGAAATAAATTAATTCATCCATGTATATGAAAGTCTGTCATGTTAGATTCTGTGTACAATTTGATGACTGTTTTGATTTTTTTTTGAACCTTTAATTTTTTTCACCAGCGTAAGATAGCTTTCTATCAGAATTTCCAATAATCTTGGGGGGGGGGTGTTAGATCATCTAGGGGAGAATTTTATAAACTGCAAAGCGCTGTACAAATATGGTAATGTGTAAGCAATCCCCTTATAATTCTAAGACACTGTAAGGGATTACAGCAGCTTCAGCCTGCTCCTGTGAGACTAGTAACCTGTATCACTATTTAAAATTGTTTAACTTTTATTAGCTTCCTGCAACAGCTATGGCATATATTTTCCAAGTAACTTGGCACAGACTTTCTCCTAGGCAGCATTCCCCTCACACCCTGGTGCCACTATAGAAAGAGATGATGTCATTCTGGAAGCAGCAGCAGCAGCAGCCTCAGCAGCCTCTGTGAATGAGCTGCTGAAGCCAGCGCCTCATGCATTGTGTATCTTCAGCTCTACACATGCACTGAAACTCTGAGAGCCTTCTGTAAGGGAGACAAATACAAACACATGAGGTCACTTCTTCCAGCCTGTAACAGGATGTAGACTCTTGGAAGCAAAGAGCCGAAATGTCTTCTTGGAAAATTTTGTCTCCGAGCACAGAGCACATTATAAATTTTTCCAAATCTCTCCAACATACATCAGGCAGTGAGCCTTTTTGTTTGACTTTCTCTCGGTCCCTCTCTCCTAAAGCTGATCTTTTGAGGGTAAAGAAGAAAAGGCTGGGAACAGGTTCTGGTCACTAATGGTTGCTTCTCTTAAGGTCAGCATCTCTTCAGAGAGATGAGCATAATGTGGTTTGAAAGTTGAGTCCCAAGACTACTTCCTCAGCCAGGTCAATAGTTCAGTTTTTATCTGTCTTCATCTGACAAGAGGGCAGTATGACACTCAGTTAAAACATACCAAAATCAGGAGAGCAGACACAGTTAAATAATTCTACAAATAACTGTTACATCACAAAAGAACCACATCTACAAATGTCAAACATATACAAACTAAACAAAGTATGTGTTTATGTATGTGTATGTGTGTATATACATATGATACATATGCACACACATATACTTTCTTCTGTAGTTCTGGCCCTGAATTGCAGTGCATAACAACTGAAGAACTCTGCACAGGGAAAGAATTTTTAACTCTCAAAACAACGCTCACATTCCAGAAGCTAATATCAAGTACACACACAAAAAAATTGTTTTCCCCCTTAAAGACAGTAGTTTGCTATTTCTTGCAATGTTTTATTATAGGGGTTAGGTATTTGGTTACTGACCCTATATTAAGTTAATCCATTAAATGTTCTCAGAGGATCAGCTGTGACAGATGGGGTTGACTCTGAGGCTCCAGGTCCCTGCCAGAAGAGCTGGGAAACCGTTCACTCTCATCATGTCCTCTTGGTAATTTATTAAGACCTTTAGGCTAAAATTATTTATTTTACAATTTTTTTCTTTGAACCATGCTCGTGTTTGACTGCATATAAAGATCATCTGAGCATAAAAATGTCCAGACTCCCTTTTCTGCAATCCTGACTGAATTGGAGTGTAGTCTAGGCATATTTAAACAGCTATTTAGAGCCTGGCTTGCTGCGGTGGGCCTGAAATAGTAGCTATGCATGATGCTCAGGAAGGGGGATCGCAAACGCCAAACCTGCCTTGGCAATACGGTGGGACCCTGTCTCAAAATGCCCAGGAAAGGGAAAACCGTGATGAAGTAAAATGGTAACTTAATTGCTGTCTCAGTTAGGGTTTCTGTTGCTTTGAATAGGCACTATGGTCACAGCAACTCTTACAAAGGGAAGTATTTAAGGTGGCGGCTTACAGTGCCAGAGGTTTAGTCCCTTGTTATCTTGGAGGAGACGTGGCAGCTGGGGGTATGGCAGCATGCAGGCAGACACGGTGCTGGAGAGGGAAAGCAGAGAGTTCTCCATGTTGCCCAGGTAACGGGAAGTGGTCTGAGGGTCACACCCAGTGAAGCTTGAGAATATAGGAGACCTCAGAGTTCACCCCCCACAGTGACATACTTCCTCCAGCAAGGTCAACCTACTACAACAAAGTCACACCTCCTAAAAGTGCCACTCCCTTGGGGGCCCATTTTCTTTCAAAACCACCACAATTACCTAGCACACATTTGGTCCTAGGTTCAATCTCCAGTTCTTCTAAAGAAGGAAATTTCGATGCTTGTGTTGGGGAATCCTCCAGGGTAGAGATTAAGATTGCACCTGAAGACAAACCACTGTGGATCTTGGTAAATGGCAGATTCTGATTCAGTCAGTCTAAGGCAAGAACTGACATAGTTTATCTAAAAAAATTGTGATTTATTTATTTGTACATCAGTGTTTTGTCTGTATGTCTATGTGAACCATGTTTGTGCCTGGAGCTTAGGGAAGCCAGAAAAGGTAGATCCCATGGAATTTTAAAGTTGCATCATTTGTTGTATATAAATCTCAGGAACCATACCAGAATTTCAAGATTAGACAGGTCTTCAGAGAAAGAATATCAACATGAGAGACAAACACACAGTATGTATGTATATATATATATATATATATATATATATATATATATATATATATAGAGAGAGAGAGAGAGAGAGAGAGAGAGAGAGAGAGAGATTAAGAGCAATTTGTTTGGATGATAGGCCTGAGTCATGAGTCTGACTGCTGGAACCAAGGGAGAGACACTTCTCCCTTGTGGTTTTTTTCATGAAAGCTTGCATACCCTAGACCTGGGTGAGCTGAATTTACAGTTCAAAGGTGAGAAAAAAGTAGGATTTTGGCAGCTTAACCTATCCACAAGGCAGGTTCCCATCTAATGCAAAGGCTAAACATTTTGTTTTCTTTAGACATTCATTTGATTGGATGATACCAACCCAAATAACAGAGGCCAGTTGCCTCTACTTTGTCAATATCTGGGGAGGGGGGTTTCTTTCCTTTTTCTTTTCTTATTTTTTTACGCACTTCTATTAAACTGGCATTGAGTCAGAGAGCTGCCTCCACACCTCAGTCCAGTAAAAGGGAACCAAAAGTCTTCATACATCTCAAGCTTGGGGACAAAATAAGGGGGGTATGCTAATTGCCCAGCCAAATATAGAAATGTATTGTGGCAGAATTTAAAAATAACATAGTACCCAATTTACACAAAAGCTTTGCTTCATCTCCTCTGCATGGAACCTGGCTGTGGACAGGGCCATCTTCCTTTGTAGTGTGTGTATGTGTGGCGGGGAAGGAGGGTATCTTTGGGACGCACATAGCAACAATAGCACTGAGAAAGCTATACGAAACAGCTACCATATCCAAAGTCTCCAGCATGACCAGTTCATCTGGGGCTCAGTGAGCAACAGCTGGAATTTCTTAGGAATCATACACAGACCACTGTGGGTATCATGCCAGGTCTTCTTCATGTCATCTCAGTTGCTGACAAGACTATGCTCAATGGGGGTATTTCAGGGGCAGGATGTCTCCCTTTCTCTGAACTTCATTGTTAACATCGCTCATGTAGGAATCCTTCATGCCCTGGTGCCATGGAGGTGGCTACTATGGAGGGGGAAATGACCCAGAAGTATCACTCCCTGTAATACGTAGTGCTTTGCCCATACAGAAATTCCTTTAACAAGGGTAGCAATATTATCATCCATAGTGAATTGGGTGGTGGTCAAGGATGTGGGTGGTCACCAAAAGACCTATGCAGACACATGTGGACATGGACTCGATCATCTTAGTGAAGGTCTTAAATACTAATGTCACCTGGAAATTTGCTCATGGCGCAAGAAAGAATAATATTGGACAAATGTTTGGACATCATCACAATCCTATCATGTTAACAAAACAAGCCATAGCACCCCTACCACACACACACACACATACACACAAACACACACAATTCAACTCATGATAATGAAGTATGCAAATGTATTCATATAATCATTAATGTCTGAGAAGTGTTATTCTGCAATCACAATTCTTGAACTTTCTTGACTCCTTTATATTCCTAAAAATTACTGAAAACCCCGAAGTGTTTTTCTTTGTATCAGGGGAATTTGTTTTGAGTATCATGAATGAATTGGGAGATTTTAGAATCATTTATTTATTTATTTACTACTTATTTAGCATCAAAAACATGATTTGATAATGGTGGTGTAACTACATAGTTTAATAAATTTATTTTATATATCGTTTAATAGCAAGAAGATGATGCTCACAGTCATCACTAAATTTAGTCATTTACACTATCAGATATTACACTGACTCTAAAAACTCTGCTCTCATAAAAGAATGAACGTGAGAAAAGCAAATAACATTATTTAGTGTGAAAACCCTTTATCCTCTTTACTTCCTTGTGCTCGGGGGTGAGGTGTCTCTGGTCTTGATCTTCATGGTGCAGGGAGTCAGAGCAGTGACCTTCCGCATCCTCTCTGCGATGGCTGGGTTCTGGTTTTGCCACCAGACCACACTGTGTTGACTAAGGGGTCTTTGATCATATTAGTGAACTAAGGATCTTTGTAGCACACATTGATATTTTTACGTTAGATAGAAGTTGGAAATTTCCTTCAAAAAGGCCAATCTCAGTGTTCCCCCCCAAAAAATGTGCCACAATTCACTGAATTAAGATGAGAATAGGAGGGATCAGAAGCAGCTGCTTCTTGCTGCTGCCTGATTCTTATCAGCTCTTTACATGATACTCCCAGAAGTCTTAAAGCCCAGTGTTAAGAATACCATTCTGAAAGTTTGTTCATCTCTCAGTAAAAGCAGGTTTCTCAGCCACAGTACCTAGACTTTCTGTCTTAAGTAATTCATTGCTGTAGGGAGATGCCCTGTGCATTATGGACTGTTAAGCAATTCCTTAATCTTACCCACTAATTACCAACCCCTTTCTGTAGTGGGAGGAAAAAGCAAACAAACAAAAAGTACACGAATATCACCTAGTGTCTTCTGTGCTTGGTTGAGAGCCCATGTAATAGACTAAAGGGGTAATGACAGTGGTTCCATAGCAGGACTGTCTATTACATTTGCAAGACTATGTAATGACTTTGATGCTAAGATCCTAATGACAATGGGACATGGTGAAAGAGGGGGCAAAGGAATACTGTAGTCTGTGGCCTGATTTCTCCATCTCTTGGGCTGTTGTGTAGACTTATTTGCTACTTGTTTTAAAGCAGGAAAGCAAAGGAAGGAAAATTCTGGGAAGAGACAGAGAATCAAGGTTAATGTGATATCACTTTTGAAATATCCAAGAGAGAGCTGCATGGCAGGAACATGAATATAGTAAGTAGTTAAATTGCCACTCTGGACAATAAATGCAGTTCTCTGTTCTTATGTATAACTGAGAAAAACACATAAAACCATATTTCAAAAAGATGCAGAGATGATTTTCATTTATCCACTCTGTTCCAGCTTCTTCTAAAACAACAAAGAAGTAAACAAGTAGTGTGTGTGTGTGTGTGTGTGAGAGAGAGAGAGAGAGAGAGAGAGAGAG
Organism: Microtus pennsylvanicus; assembly: GCF_037038515.1. Taxonomy (NCBI): domain Eukaryota; kingdom Metazoa; phylum Chordata; class Mammalia; order Rodentia; family Cricetidae; genus Microtus; species Microtus pennsylvanicus. The sequence goes on from NC_134579.1 coordinate 68,315,617, forward strand.
AGAGAGAGAGAGAGAGAGCCTTTAGCCTTTAGTAGTGAAAGCTAGTCTAAGAAAAGCTAAGTAAGTACCCAAATAACACACTAACATCATCAACAATTTTTTTTTTAAAAAAAGACAAGTGCGTTGATTCAACAGATAAAAGTTTTGCCACCCAAGCCAGACCACCTAAACTTCATTGATGCTTAATATCCACAGTGGAAGGACAGGAACAATTCCCGAAAGTTGTCCTCTGACCTCTACAAGGGTCCTAAAAACTCAGGGACACGGGCACACAAAACAAACCAACAAACAAAAATCCTCCGAGCGACAACACATGGGGTGACACCGAAGCTCTCCCCACTACCTCTCCTTTTAGTCACTTGTCCTGCACAGCTGACTCCTGTGTGTCAAAAGCTGTGTGCAGGGTTGTCTTCGACTACAGAGAAGAAGAATCTAAAACCATAAAATTCTAAAACACCAAAGCCACCAAAGTAAACTGGAGACACAGTGTGACACAAATCAATGTTTCTCAGGGTCCAAGACAAGATCATAATGAGCTGTTCTCCATCTCTAACATCCAATGGTTACTCAGGGCCAGGGCGATCATGCAGCTGGGCAGTATGTTCAACAGCAGAGCCTACATGAGTTCCAGACTGCTGAACACTACCCTGCACCCTACTCAACAACCACATGCTCCCCCATTCAAACATCGTGAAATTTTAAGCGTATATTCAAATCCTAGCTCTATACTTTTCTAACAATGTGGCATCTCCCCCATGACTTTCTTTTTAAAAATCATTTATGAAGTAAAAAGGAGTTGCAAAAAAGCATGGAGGGATGTGGGTATGGATGCCAGTTTTCATTAATAATCTGTCGACTACCCTACCAAGACAAAGGATCAACAGGAATGAAGTAAAAAATGTGCACACAAAGGGCATACTTGAAATGGAACCGATAATCCGTATTAGTGGGAGCACTGGGACTGCAGGGGAAATGGTCAAAGCAGAGGTTGAGCTGCATGCTCTGAGAGTTTGAAGTATCAGAAGGAAGAGGTTGGGCTTAGTTTTTCAACTTAATAGGCAATTCATTTTATTGCCGATTATTGCTTTGTTACTTCATAGCAAAATCACAGTTCTGCGGAACTCTGTAGCATCTGCTGGTACCATTGCTGCCTTTATAAACACAAACATTCATGCTGTCATATCTGCATCGACTTTATAGGCAGTCTTCATGCCTCTGCTATTTCCAAATACACAGAGTTTAAGTTGGGTTCCAAAAATCTGTCTAGCGCAGGCAACATTTGAAAGGCATGAGAAAGAAAAGTGAATATTAGGCTCCACTTCGAAATGTCTTACGATTTCCAAGAGTATGAAATGTGAAATGTGATTTTTCCAATAGTATGCCTGGGGATAAGGGAGAGGGACCACATCAGCCAGAAAGATGATGGAGGAAGAAAAATGATATCATGGTGAAGGAATGCTAACGTTGATCTTGAAAAAGTAATTGGGAATCAAGAGTCTCCAGAAAGGGGGCTCCCAGATGCCTTGGCATGTCAGACAGTCATCTGAGACCTCTTAAGAAAGATGCACTCTTCAGAAGGCGGCCATGGAAAAGCTGTTCCTTAGTTCCCAGGAGAAGGTAGCTAATGTCATCAAAAACCCAGGATCCTGTAAGCAAAAGATGTGGTTCCAAGGTCCAGCTTAGAACTGAGCTGAACTCTTCAGTTATTTCACCTCACTAAAATTCAGTTTCCTCATCTCAAAATAGAATTAAAATTCTTTTACTTTTACAGATGCTTAGAAAAATAAATAATATAACTTCTTAAAATATATTAAGATATAACCTAAAACATAATACATAAATATAAATTAAATATATATAACATGCAAAATATATATTAAGGATCTGATAATTCAATTAAAACATTATTGAAAGTGAGAAATTGGGGGAATGGTATTTAGGTACATTTCAATCAGAAGCTTTGGCTAGTTTGAACCTTGGTATGTAGCCAAGGCTAGCCTTGAACTCTTGATCTTCCTGCCCTCACTTCTAAGTGCTGGGACTGAAGATGTGGCTCCTTAGGTGAATTTACCTTTAATAACAGGAGCTACTAAGTGGTGCTTTGAACACTACTGCTGTTTAGAGAATATAGGACTCTTAAGCTTTAAGCTCCCTAAATTTTGTCTTAAACACTCATACCTTTGTTTGAAAAAAAATTAAAAATTCCATCTGATAAATATAAACTCTCAAAGTTTAGAAAAAAATACAAGTACAAATCTATGATATCATTAAAGACACTCAGATGGGTTCAAGCACAAGGTCAACCATTGCCCAACTTTAGCTTTTACAAAAAGCATGATGTAGCATTTGGAACGGTAAGCATAAACAGTAAGTGCTTCTGGATAACAAAAGTAAAATTCAAAAACTCCAAAAACTGAATAGACATAAACATGTCTACTTTTTTATGTTTATCTTTTTATGTTTAGTTAGTTAAGCATAAATAAACGAATACCCAGAAGAATCCTGAAGAAAAGGAAGAATGCCAGAGACATTACACCTGACCTCAAAGCTTACATAAAGTAATCAAAATGCTGCACCAATGCGTACTCCTAGATAGAGCTGTGACCTCGTCAATATCCATTCGCATTTGCAGCTGTGATATTAAGTATTAGCTGTCAACTGAACAGGATCTGGAATGGGGGACAGGCCCAGGCACATGTGTGAGGAGTTTAACCTCTAGAAATGGCCGTGAGGGAGTGTGCTGATTAGGGTCACTGAACAGGAAAATTTGCGCTAAAGCAGGTGCTACCATTCTCAGGACTTGGGTCCCTGACTGTATAAATATGAGAAAGTGAGCTAGACACTAACATTAATTGCTTTCTTCTTTCTGATTACAGTTATGATTGTGGCTAACTGCTTCAAGTCCTTGCTGCCTTGAATTCCCAGGCATCATAGGCTGTGCTCCAAATTGTGAGCACAAATAGACTTCTACATTGAAGTCACTTTCACCAGAGTGTTTTCATACAGCAACAGAAAAACAACCAGGGGAAAATACAATCAACTGATCTCTAAACAGCAGCAAGTACGTGCATTGGAGAAATGAAAACCTCTCATATAAATGGTCCCAAAGAAACTATTTGCAGGAAGAAAAAAGTGACATATAATATTCAAGGTCTCAGGGATATGCATCACCTCAGATACTGTTGATTTCATTAAAAAATCTTCTTTATCAGCTGTTTTTAAATATTTAATTAGTTGTTAATTGTCATGTTTATTTCGTGTACTATAGAAAATACGAAAGAATACATATCAACTCCAAAAGGTCAAAGACTCCAAATGCAAAACTCAAAATTGTAAATCCACTAGGAGACAATGTAGAGGAAATACTTAGGACATTGTCATATATAGATACTAGATAGATAGATAGATAGATAGATAGATAGATAGATAGATAGATAGATGATAGATGATGATGATGATGATAGATAGATAGATAGATAGATAGATAGATAGATAGATAGATAGATAGATAGATGATAGATAGATAGATGATGATGATGATAGATAGAAAGATAGATAGATAGATAGATAGATAGATAGATAGATGATAGATAGATAGATAGATGATAGATAGATAGATAGATAGATAGATAGATAGATAGATAGATGATAGATAGATGATAGATAGATAGATAGATAGATAGAGAGATAGAGAGATAATTGATAGATAAATGATAGATAGATAGATAGATAGATAGATAGATAGATAGATAGATAGATAGATGATAGATAGATAGATAGATAGATAGATAGATAGATAGATAGATAGATCAGTCAAGACCCCCCCAAATTACAAGAAACAAGAATAAAAATGACAACACTACATTTCTATGTCCAACAAAAAGAAACAGTAAAGTTAAAACTAAGCTTATAAAAGTGGGAAGTATGTAAAATTTATTCATCCAACGAAGAATCTACTTCCAGAATATATAAGGGGACCAAACAACTAAACATTAAAACCAAATTAGACAAAACTTACGATCAAACAAAATAAGAAAACGAAATGAACAAACACCATTTACAAAAAGCCTACAAAATAGCCCAATGGACTTAGTGTACATTTCTCAAAAAGAAAATATACAAGTAACCAGAAAAATTATGAAAAAAATGCTTAGAGTAACTAATAATTACATAAATGCTCATTATAACCACAGCATCTAAATCCCACTTAGAACAGCTACTAGAAATAAGAGGGAAATAATAATGTCTGGTAAGAATGGGAATAAAATGGAGCTGCTTAGATTGTGGAGAACAGCATGCATTTTCCTTTAAAATGTTAGAAATCTAACTCCTTATGACCTACTACCTCCACTTTGCATGTCTGCCCAGAGAAACTGAAGTCAGTGGAATATTCTTTCAGTCATAAAGATGAATTAAGATGCTGCTATTTGTAGCAACATGAATGGAATTGGAGGACACCATCCTACAGGGAAATAAGCAGCCGGAGAAGACGGCATAGCTTGATTCACATGTAGAGAGCTTAAATCATTGGACTTAAGGAATGAAGGATCATCAGAACCTAGGAAATGTGTGGTCAAGGAATCCCTGAAGGGATGCCATGTTGTTTTAACAGCACAGGGTGCAGGGGGGTAAGAAAAACTTCTGATGTTCTGTACCACAGCAGCATATTAAAACTAAGAAGAAAGTCACAGTTACACAAGGTTCATAAAGGATGTTATAGTCTCAATATAAAGAGATACATCTGAGGTGGCAGATGTGCATGGTACATGGTTCTGATCTTGATACATTGGATGGTTTTTGAAGGTCATATTGTACTTATAAATATGTAAGATTGCTATGCGATAAATAAAAACAAATATGCTTTTGCAAAAAAGTGATACAGAATTTTGGCAAAGAAAGAAGAGATGGAGGAATAGGGAGGAATGGAAAGAGGGAAAGAGAGGAAGGGAGGGGAGGGAGGAAGGTTGAGTATTCCAGTACCAAATTCCAGGTTCTGCCTGTTGATCTAGTGCCATACCACCTTACACCTAGCACTTAACCCTTGATTTCATCCCCATGGCGTGGGCTTCTTTCTTCTGGAATTGGTATGCATACTTGGATCCATTAGCTTTGAATAATGTTAATAAACGGTAGGGATTTGGCTCATGTCCAGCATTCTGGTTCATTGCTTTTGACTCCCTTGGGTAGCAAATATCCTTGATGCCATAACCTTGTGCTTACTTCTGTCCTATAGAGTTGGTATGCCACACTTCTCCTGCAGTATTATAAAGAAGTGTGTGGTTAGCTTAGGGAGATGATCCAGTGAAGAGTGATGGGATGTGCCTCGCTCCAGGAAAAGAGCATCTGAGTCTTGACTCTTCTTTTTCAATGGCATTCCAACAAACATACAAGCTATAATGGCTCTACATAGCAATGATTTCATCTCTATTATCTAAACATACCTCTGTTTAATTACTATATATGATTCTGGTCATATACAAAGCCTTTCCACCACCTCAATTTCCAACCTGATCCTTCCTTTGGACAGTGTTGTCCAAAAAGAAAAAGAATTACACTCCAGATTGAAGGTGAGGCTTCAGGATGAGACGGGCTTTTGTCCCATCATCAAGTTCAGTAAGCCAAAAGATTAAGGACTCCCGACTCCATGCTTGAATTGTTCTAAAACCTCCCCCACCCCGCAGTGAAATTGGAGAAATATTAAGTTTCCTTAAGAAATTCCTGTTAAAATTAATAGTTTTTTTTAATGTGAGCATGACCATGAAATGTGCCAGTGAATTGCAAAGCTCAGAAAAATTCTATACTATGAAATTTTTTCACCTGTATAAAGCTTTGTTGATGGTGTGAGCCCTGACTTTGAGAGTGTGTGTCCCCCTCCAACAAGATCAAGGAGAATACATCTTCTTACCCAAGGGAAAACAAGTCGTATGTTAACCAGACAGAACTGTTCTCCGAGGCTAGGGACACTTCATGTACTTCGGTTGCATGTCCAGTCTTTGCCATCCTTCTTGCCTGTAACTGGTCTATTTAAATGCGACATTACCCATCTTAGTTTGAAAATGCTTTGGAGGGAAAGAATTGCACAGTGAGGTTCAGATAATTTGTACGGAGCACCAGGTTGGAGACTCTTGGGCAGGCTAGCCTGTCTTTTATACTTTAGTAACATCCTTGTACATCTACAGGAGACAGTAGTTGGTGTCCTGCTTCCTGGGCCGACATCACTAAACTTAGTGCTTCTGTGTGTTTGGCAGTTCTCTAGGAGTGAGAAAGCAGAGGGAATGTGTAGTAATGTGGACATACATGCATTCTTGTCCAGTTTGCACAGAAATACCATGGGTCATACAGGGCTGAGGTGGTCATCTCCACTGTACCCTTGGAGAGCAAGAGTCTTCTGGCTTCCAAGGGTCTCCCCAAGTCATGTTATCACTGCTGTTTGAGTCAATGCCTCATTCTCAGCCTTACCCTGAACCCCAGCTCTTCAGTTCACTGTCTTAGCAACCCATCTCTGTAACCCATCTCCGTCACCCATTCCCAAGCTATCCCCTGCTACCACCATTGGGTAGTTCACCCCAGCTAACATTGGATATTAAAGAAAGACAACGGGATTTTAACATTAATTCAACCTTTCTGTATCCGAAGCTTCATTAAATATCCCATGTTTTGGTTTGGCTTCTGTGTCTGCAGTCTTGTTCGACTCCAAGTATCACACGCGGTGGAGCCAGACTAATCTTTCCGAACAGAAGCAAAACTGTGGCTGTTTCACTGTCTTAAAACCCTTAACTTCTCTGGCTGACCTGTCCACCCCCAAAACAATCTAATCTCTCTGTCTTTCTTTAGAACACAGTTCAATACTTGAGATCGGCTTAGCCTACTTTCAAAACTCTCTACCTTGTGTCTGAAGTCATCATCTCCCTTCTTCCTGAATTGTACTCTATGCCCCATCTGGACTAAACACCTTCCAGCCCACAAAGACACTCTTGCTAGCCCCTCATACATCACAGTAGGCACGCTTCCTAACGCTTGTCTGTTTATTTCACTCCCCATCCAGGTCTTCTTGCCCCTTTACCCCGATCAACCAGCCTCAGCTAACACAGTAAGGCCTCCAGGAAGCCTCCCAAAGCCCAGAAAAAGTGGATTAGAGTTTATTTGGCTTGACAACATCTGCTGTGTACTCCTGACGGCACAATTGTATTTCAGCGTGGGTTTCTCTGACACGGCTGGAGATTTGAACGAAAAGACAGTGCTTTAGAAGACTTGGTGTAACTTCACAATACTTAATAGTATTCCGCAAAGCAGGGCCACAGTAACCAGCAGATAAAGACTAAAGCATCTAACTAGTGATAAAAGATTGATAGCGTGGCGTCACTATAAACTAAAGAGTATTGTCTACAGGGATTACACTCATACCTCCATACCCTTGCCCATACTACAGCAAAAGGGAGCGGGTCACTCTGTGTGACGTCAGCGAGTGTTTGTTTTTGCTACTTGTCACTGCGAGTGGAGCAAATGATTACAGATGGGGCCGTGATAAACAGGGCAACTTTAAAACCTTGGCATTTGCTTCCCCGTTGCCTCTGAACTGGCTTCGTTTTAGGATTTTATCAACCAGTGGAGAGCCCGGCCCAAGTGTTTTGGCATTGGTTAAATAGCCACATTTTTATTAAATGCACAATGAGTCAGTCTCTCCTCAGAGTCTATAAAGTAGCGTCTCGTAATGATTTGGACCTGCTACTTTAGTATGTGTAAGAATTCTGGAGAAGCCAGATCTCCTCCAGTTCCCATCCTCCAAGGTACCCGGGAGCTTTAAGAATCTGCATATCTACCAAGTTCTGTGGCTAAAGCAACAATCCACTGGTATGCCCTGAGACTTTGCCCTGTGGGGTACTGCAGTTTGCAACAGGGATGTGTTGGAGTGTGTGCAGTCTCTTCTGCTCACTACTCGCCAGGTCCTGGCTCACACAGAACTCAGGCAAATGAGGACACCTTTGCTCGCTGAGGGTCCCATTGTGCTGCTGCTGCACAGTCAGACTGTGACACAGGCTATAGTCTTTGATATGAGTAATCTGACTCCTCTCAAATGTAGAACACAATTTATATATATATGATATATCTTGTCTTTGTGTGTTCGGACAAGAAAGATAGAGAGTGCAATCTTGAAAAAGGAATGATACTGACAACAATCCCTTGGAAGACTGAGAACAATATTTTTTTAATTATAGTTTTTTTTCATTCAATGTATTTTAATTATGTTCCCCCTGTCCACCTCCTCCAACTCCTCTCCACCTCCCTACCTGCCCAATGTCATGATCATATTCTCTCGCACACTGATAACAAAACAAAGAAGACAAAACAATGCTGAAACAAAGCAAAAAGAAAAAAATGGAGATTTTCTGTTTGTTTGTTTGTTTGTTTTGCATTGGGCAACTATTCCTGCTATTCCTGGGCATGGGGCCTGCCAGTGAGACTTTCATGGTAATACAAATGGCCTCAGGATGGAAACCCGGAAAGTGGTCAAGATGTGATTGCTGTCACTCCATCAAGATCCAATCACCAGCATGTGGTGCGAAGGATCAGCAAAGTCATAATTTTAACACAAATCTACAGTTCATCTTGGGCACAGCAGGACAGCTGCTGGGGACTGTTACTCCTCAGGATGGTGTCTGAGGTCCTGTGACTCCCAGGATAGGCTACTCCTTGAATTTTTTTCTTTGTGCTGAAATAAAGGGATGGATCAAGTCAGTTTTATTTGCTGATGTGCTCCTAGCACATAATAAAGTTGCTGGCGCCTAATAGGTGTTAAGTAAATATATATTGATTGACTGCCAATCTGGAAAAGGCTATAGGCAGCATATAAAATTATCTCTTCTTTATGTGTTCGTAAACACAGAAATTGGGGTCAAAGGAAGAACGGCGTGAAACTGTGCATCTGCCTGGCAATGAGACTGGAAATGGACCCCACATGTCTGGACTTCCAACCCCGTTCTTCTTGCTATCACACCACCCCGCGCTGTCAGGCTTCTATTTTTGAGCTCTGGATAATGAGGTACTTCTGTGTGACCTCATTGTTTTTTATTTGTCTGCCACAGGCCGTGCTCTGCCAGACAGCAACTCAGTTAAGTTGTCTTCTAGCAGCCAGTGGCGCCCCTGATGAGAACAGCAAAGTGTGTTTCTTCTAGTCTGTGTTCTATTTCAAGTGGTTTGTTTCTGCTTAATTTGTGCTTCCTTACAAGTGAATCAGAGCTTAATTCTGCAGATAAAAGAAGGGCCTGACAAACAGTGACTGCTGAGGGGCAGTCAAGTCTCCCCCTGCTACCGTGTTCATTGAAAAATACATCACATGGAAAATACACCAAGGTCTGCTGGCCTGGCTTTATGAAGTAGCTGTGTGCAGTGAATGTTCCTGGCTGTGGCTGCGGTGAAGTTCATCAGTAAGTGTATTGTCCGGGTGTCAGAATATGGGTTCTGGGTAAAATAGAGAGGGGTGGAGCAGAAATACCAGAACTGGTAAAGGAACGTTGGCTAGACCCTTCTGATGGCATCTGTGCCTCCTCTGCATGTATGTTATAGTAACAGGGAGTGTTTTATCTCTCGACAAGGGAGAGCACCTGGTTACAACCCCACAGTCATACATGTTAGTCACTGCATCCAGGGTGGTCTAGATATGCACTCTGAGGCTAGGCACATCCTTTGAACACTTGGTCCCCAGCTCGTGGTGCTATTTGGGCAGGTTCAGGGAAACTTCAGAGATAGGATGTCGCTGGAGAAAGTAGGTCAATGAGATTACATCACTGAGAGAATCTTGTCACTGGTCTTTTGTGTCTCTCTCTGTTTCTCTGTCTATGAAGAAGTGAAGATCGGCATCTGCCATGTACTTTTGCCATACTGATTCTACACAAGCATATAGCCAAGCAAATATGAACTCAGCCTTCTAAAACTGTAAGTTGAAAGAAACCCTTCTGCTTTTAAATGGTTTTTGCTAACAGTTATCTAGTTACAGCAGCAAATAGCTAAGTAATGCAAAGACTGCATGGACTCAAAGTTACTTCATATATCTGAGTTAATTTCTCCAAGTGTAAAAGGAAGTAAAGCTTTGCTAATTTCTTAATTTGATTTAATGAGCAAGCATGTATGGTAGTACTCAGGAATTCTGAGACACCATATACTTAAACATTTACAAAGAAATATGATGCCCCACCCAGATATTTCTGTCTAATTTTATAACTTTATTATAAGATACAAAGACAATGTCCAAGAGTATCAAGAGACAGCAGGGTAAATGTTTATATTTCTATCCATAACCACTTGTATTTATCAAGTACTTACTGCATGAGATGGATGTTCATGGGTGTTATGCGACTGTTAGGCAATGTTGGGATGACTTCTATTTTGCAAACAAAGAAAACAGATTCCCAGGGGTCAATATCTAGCTCAAAGGGCAATGCCAATTACAGAAATCATAGCATTTTTAAACAACAGCCAAGGGCTAAGTGTGAGAAGCCTCCCTAGGAGCTGTTGGTCACAGGGACTAGAGTCCCTGAGCTAGTTAGTTTTCTATTGCTGAAATAAATTATTATGACCAGAAGCAACAATGGAAGAAAGTTCGTTTCACCTTATATGTCCAGAGGCCTGGAGTCAATAGTGGTGAAGATGACATATCAACAGACAGTCACAGAGCCTTGGTGGCTGAAGCAGGAAGCTGAGCGCTCACATCTCAACCATCCCCAGGAAGGGACGAAAATGCCAGCAGGTAGGTGAGGCTATCAACCCTGAAAACCTACCCCCAGTGGTATACTTTGTCTAGCAAGGTTACATTTCCTAAAGTTTCCATAGCAATCCCAGATAGCACCACCACCAACTGAAAACAAAGAATTCAAATACATGAGTCTATAGGTGACAGTTCTCATACAAACTACCATAGACCTTCAAAATTACACAGGTTACCACCATTATCTTTGTTTGCCCTTCTTCCGTAACTAGATAGTAATACCTAACCCATAGTCCTATAAGTTCATTGGTTCATTAAGTTGGACTTTGGTACAGTCATTACCTTGGTTGGCCATGGGTTCCCTTACTGAGATAAAGAGATGATATGTGTATTGTGTCTATCTAGTGAAAGTCTCCTGTACAATACCATCAGTGAGCAATCACGCTCCAGTGGAGGGCTCCATACTCATGAGGAAAATATCTATTTTCAATAAAAGGAAAAAAAAACCTTCAGCTAAATGTGTTTTTCTCCTTGTGTTTCTATCAACTTTCCAACGTCTTTCATTTGCCAACTTTGCTGCAAATTATGGGTATGTCTTCTTGAATAATTGAACCTTTATCCCACGAAGTACCTTCATTATCCCTAAGGGTATTATTTGCTGTGAATGACACTTTATCCTCATGTACCACAGCTCTCAGGGTTTCCTTCTTAGTCCTATCAGATTTCATTCCTTTTTCTATCATTTTAGGTTTAATCTTCAATTTATATTGAGCTCTATATATTCATATAATATGGAATAATTATATATAATATATAATATGGAACATATATACTCCATATGTACTATAGCATGTAAATGCATATTATAATACATGTCTTTCTTTTCAATTTGAACATCTCCGGTAACATCTTCTCTGTACTTTCAGACCAATGACTTTTAACATAACGATGTGTTTAAACTTAACTCTCTGTACTTTGGTTTACATTTTCCTCATCTGTCCTTTGCTTACTTCCTCCTCTTCTCCCTCCTCCTCTTTTTCAGTTGTCTTCTTCATCTGAGATTGTTCTGATTGATTGCTTAGTCTTTATTCTCTTGAATGACCTCAATTCTGTTTTTCTGTAGGCTTTGACTTCACTGTATTCTGTGCTTTCAAACACTTCAGAGATGTAAACACAAAACACTTTCCATCATACGTTTCCATTAGTTCTTTCTTGAATTTTTGTTAATGTTGCGTGTGTGTGTGCAAAAAATATATGTTGCTTATACATATCATAGACATAAAGCTGCACTGGTATTTTTAATAGCTAAATTCTTTTCAATGAATGTAAATGATAATTTTGCAACCTCTTACATATTCTACCTAAATTATTTACGAGTTTAATCTTCTTAATTCCTTTGTGTTCAACTGGTATCATGTTTCTGTCATTCTGAACAGCTTTATTTACATTCCTTGTGATGGTCTTCAGGAAAGGAGGTTTTATTTTCGTGTCCTGTCTCTTTTAAAGTCTTTGTCTCCTTTTTTAAAGGGAGACTTCATTCATTTTGTACTTAACTTTGATCATTTTCTCCTTTAAATAGCTTATCGCATTAGGTTAATTTGATTAGATATTTGTGAACTTTTCTTTTAGAACAAATGACTTTGCTTTTGTTAATTACAATTCTCACTTTTGCTTTCCTGATGTTTGATTGTAATTAGTTTTCCAGATTCTTAGGCTGTAAAATGAAGTCATTAATTGGAGACTTTCTTATTTTTTCTAGTTGTTTTCAGCCACCACATTTTAAGTACAAACTTTGGAAATGTCACTGTAGTCACAATGTTCTAGTCTTGTAAGCTTGACTTGAGGGTTCTTCACAAGACGTGTTCTGTATCCTTTGTTCCTTGGTACAGACCTCATCATTTGTACTTGTCTGGTTTTTATGATTTTTTTTTCTGAATTCCTATTTTTGAGCAATTTGATCAGGGAAGTTGTTTTGTGACTGTTATGTTTGAGACTTGTCCAACCTCTGGGATCTATAAGTTTTTAATTACAATCTCTGTAGTTTCTCTGCACATGACTGTCAGCTCTCTGACATCTTGCCACATAAATTCTGTGGGCTTTTTTTTAAAACTTGAAAAAAAACTTGCTCATTTTCTGCATGTTTTCCCTTCTTTTCTTTCCCATCAGGAATGTGTTTTATATGCAAGCTCAGCTCCCTGGCATGCCCCTGCCATCAAGTCAGACATTTTTCAAAACAGATATCATATTCATCTTTAAAATATCAATTTGAGCCATTCAAAATACCTTGCATTTATTTATTTAATATGATCCATGTTGACTTCAGCCTTTGAACATTTCAAATACATTTATCACAACTATTACAATTTCTTGTTTTGGGAATTTAAAGTATGCATCAGTTCAGAGTTGGATTTGATGATGGGGTTTTTTTTTTGTTTATCATTGATTGTATATGCATTTGTTTTCATGCAAGATAATTTTTGTTAAATGCCAGACATTATGAAAATTTGCAAAGTTGGATGTGTACTGTGAAGTGAATTGTTCCCTAGAGGTACAAAAGTACAAGTATAAAATTGAAAAACTCAAGGTGATCCTAGGGGATGCTCCCTAACCAAGATGATCAGTCTTTTACAAGTGGGGGACTTTAGATAGTGATAGAAATACATAAGAAAGACCATCTGAGGACACAGACAGAGAAAAGCAGTAGTGTGGGAATAGGGGTGTGGGAATTGGGAGTAGGGGGGGTGCCACATTAAACGAAGAGTCTCCAAGAAATGTACCTGCAATCCAGTGAGTACCTGAGGTGCCAAGAGCCAGACAAGATGACCCCCCACCACGTACACACACACACACACACACACACACACACACACACACGCACGCACGCGCGCGCGTGTGTGCACTGGGTAGGAATACACCCCCAACTGGACAAGACCACAAGCAACCTCCCCCTACCACCACCACACCAGGGAGCATGGAGTTTGGACTTCTGGCATCCAAATACTGTAACAAAATAAAATTCTGTTATTGAATATGACCAGTTTGGGGATTTTTTTTACATAAGTTTGAGAGCCCAACACACTGCACGGAATGTTTACATTCTCATTTATATCAGAGCTTTGTCTTAGGGTGCAGTTGAGCTCAGAAACAGCTTGAGCCTCGGGGGTTTTGCTATTAAACTTTTCTTAGAGGCAGTAGAACGCCATTTGATTGATTTTACTCCCCTCCTGAGGTGAAAAATCCCCAGCACTCAACATAATGCTGTATAAGTGAGGCGTTTTCTCTTGTGGACCCATGTTTTTAGGTTCCACATTGAGGTGCACTTCTTGAAATCCTGCCCAATTTATTCATCCATACTTGGGGGAAGGGAGGAGGATTAAGAAAGAAATAGACAAGAGACAACAGATAGAATTGGGAGGGCATTCAGTGAGCACTGTGATCAACCACAAGTTTATTATTCAAGGTTCTTTTTTTATTTTTACTTAATTATTTATTTTTATTTTGTTTTTGATTTTTCAAGGCAGAGTTTCTCTGGAGCTCTGGAGCTTGTCCTGGAACTAGCTCTTGTAGTTGGCCTCAAACTCACATAGATCCGCCTGCCCCTGCCTCCCCAGTGCTGAGATTGAAAGTTTGCACCACCACTGCCTGGCCTCAAGGTTCTTATAGACCCCAATTTAAAAAGAGGGGGAGGCAAAAGACTTCTTTGCCAGGATTCCAAGAAGGAACGAAGCAGTTTCCTCTTCACACTCCAAATATCAAGTAACCACACCCTAGGTCCAAATATCCTTTTGTCTAGGAAAAACATCTCGTAGCCGCCACACCTTAGGTCAAGCATCCATCCTTTAACCTTGAAGAAGCAAGAACAGGTCTGAACTCCCTGACCTTTAGTCAAAGTGGAATGGCTTCACTTCTGTGGCCTCCTACAGCTTTCCCAATCTGGTTATGCAAGAAAAGGCACTTTTTTCCGCTCACTTATCAACTCCAAACATTGTTACTAGAGATTCTGCCTCTCACCTTGACTGCACTCTGCTGAATGAGCAAGGCTCTGCAGATCCTGGCATTTATCTGTACGTGACTATCGGCAGAAGGAGCCGTGTGACTTCTGACTTTCCTCAGTTCTCGGTCCAGGTTCTGGTGTTGATTGCTCTTCTTGGGGAGTCTGAAAGCTCTTCAGGCAAACACTTAGGTCCAGAGTCATTCTCTACAGAAACTGCCTTCTGTGTTCACATTCTCTACACGTCCCTGCTCTAGTTGCTCGAGAGCCATCTTGTTGAAAAGTATTGTTTTAGGTGTACACGGTCGACAGCAAAAAGATAAATTCCTCCCCCAAACTTCACTGACTAAGTAGAAATCTGTGTGTGTGTATGTTGTATTGTGTTGTGTTCATATAGTTGTTTTTGTTGAGAAGGCTTAGAAAGAATGATGTGAAAACCAGTACTGATCCAACTCTGCCAGTGTCTAGACTATAGTCTTTTCATAACACCAAAAAGTCTGATTTATAACTGGAGCAGAAAAATGCCCTATGTCACATAAGACACATCTGAGCCACCCAGCCTTATACCATAGCAAGACAGTTGAAAGGATATTGGGCTTATGACTCAGGGGTATTCTGCAGTGAATCCAATTAACCAAAGGGGGCAACCGACAGTCAGTGAAATATTAACTCATGGGACAAGAGTGTTTCATCTGTGAGTTAATGATTGTTATCATCAGGAATGTATAGGCAGCCTTGTGGAATGCTGTGGAAATCGACACATTTTTAGAAAAGTGAAAGAAAATGTAAAGAGTAAACATTTTTCCCTCAGCTTACATCGTATGATCATAGCTGAAGGGGAATCTCTGTAGAACTCTTTTACCGATAAATGATGCTTCAAAGAATTCCAATCCCCCAGATTTTCAGGCTATAGAGGGATAGATCTATGCTAGGATATTTGGCTGCTCCTGACAATACAAAACGATAGAATGAGATAATGTACATCTGCCAGTGGAGGAAATGAACACCAGGAAAAAGGGTTGCAAATGAAGTTAATTCAGACTTGGCATGCATACACACACACACACACACACACACACACACACACACACACACACACACAGGTGGCAGACACTAGAGGTCAATACACTCCCCCTTATTTTTTGAGGTGGGATTTTCACTGAACATAAAGCTTACTGACTGGTTCATACTTTTCAGAGATCTGTCTGTCTTTGTCTTCCATCCAGTGCTACAATTATGTTTAGTTGCCAAAAAGCTCAAATTCAGGTCTTAATGTGTTCATGACAAACACTTTACACAATGAGCCACGTCTCCAGCCCCTACCATGTCACATGCTAGTGATGATTTTCATTATGGAGGAAAGATTAGGGGCTTGTTTTGCAGGGAAGTCCATGGAGTCTCTCATGGTAACCTGCCTGAAAGATACTCTGGTGCAATAGACACAAAATGTTGTGGGAGTAACCAACTGCTATCTGATTTGATTCCACTCCATGAAACGGAATCCAGCCCAACATTGCCTTAGTGACCAAGAACCTAGTCAGACAGGCTATGTATCTAGGGGAAAGCACAAAACTCCTGCTCTGCTAATATCAATAGAAGACTCCTAATGACATTCCGCTACATTCACAGATCATGCCTTGCTCTGAGATCATTAGAGAAGCTTCCTCTTACAGTAGATGGAAACAAATCCAGAGATCCATAACTGGGAAATGTCCAGAGAGTGAGAGGCCTTAGAACACTCAATTCTACATGGAATGTCTCCATTAAATCCCTCACCTTGGGGCTCAGGGAACTCTAGAGAAGAGGATTCCGAAAGATTGTGAGAGCCTGGGGAGAAGGAACACGTCAAAGAAATGAGTCTTCTAGACACAACAGAGCCGACACATGTGTGAATTCTGAGAGACATTGTGTGAGCTGAGAGAGACTATGGCAGCAGGCACAGGGCCTGTACAGGTCTAAGCCAGATGGGATCTCGGTGCTGAGAGGGGAAGTAGACGCAACCCAGAAGCTATCACCCAAATTGATAGCTGCTCAGGAAAGTGAAATTAGTTTCCTCAAACTGAGTCTCACTCAATATACAGCCTCAGGGCGGGCCCGTTCCCAACAGTAGATGATCAGCCCAAAAGAAACTCAGTTGTATTTTTGGTGGTTCTTGGTCTCATAATGCTTTTCTTGAACTTTCCTTTTGATTTTGCTTAACTTACAACCCTTTTGCTTATATATTACAGTTTCAAAATTTTTGTTTGCCTGGAATTTCTGTTTGTGTGAATATGGGCTTCTGCATATGAATATATGAATATATATTCAAGTGCTTTTTCTTTGACTATTCTGGCTTCGAATTATTTTTTTTTAAAAAATAATCTGTCTTACACATTGGATTTTAGTTTTAACTTGAGTTCTGATGGTGACCGGACAGGTACACAAATTTTAGTCTCCAGGAGCCCATTACATCCTTATGAAGTACTGATTGAGTTGGCCTGCTCTAGTGCAAAGAATACTGGCTTGTTCACCAAAGGGCGCCTGGCCACATCCTATCTATTAGCAACCCTCGCTAGGATGTCGAATGAGTCATTTTCCCCTCCGTGTTTTCTGGGCCAACTGGTGTCAGAACAGGGAGGGTAAGCGTGCTGCTCCAAGCACTTGTTGCCTTCAGGCAGAGAGTCCTTAACATCCCTGACACTGGGCTGCAATGACATTACTAAATCTTATCAAACAGTTCACAACATTCTGAAGAAAAACTTATTTCTGTTAGACTAAATGCACAAGTGTCTCATTTTCCATATGGCTTTTCTAATAACTTACTTTCGCTTTTCAGAAATTATCAGCATCTCACACATTAGGGACATACAATCAAATTCTGGCCCTGTCTACAGAAACACGAGAAGAATTGGTTCTCAAGGAGCATTTTTGTTCTAAATTACACAATTACATTATCGTTTCCAGAAAGCTCAGAGAGACGAACATCTGTCCAAGCCTCACTTCCCTCTACAGCAGGCAATTTATGGAAACATGGCTTCGGGTGAAGCTTTAGCCAAAGTTCTTTCCATTTGCCAAGCCTTTGGTTAAGAAAGGGCATCTGAGCTCAGCGCACAGCAGCTAATTTGAACTTGTCCAGACAGAATCGAGATGGAATGAAGCACTCTCTGGTGTCAAGAAATTGAGCAAAACACAAGGCTCTTTCTGGCTATATTAAGAAAAGGTTTAGTTAATTCTAGTGCAGGCAAGAGTCACACATTTTTAAAGTAATCTATTTGGTAGTGTTTAATGCAAAAGTAAGAGAGATACTTTTTACCAAATATGTCAGACCAATGGTCTTATATGTTCTCATACTCTAGAAACAAGAATACGTGGTAGGGATTTACGCATGTACAGTGTTCACTTTGAAACTTGTCATCTCACGGTCAGAATCAGTGCATCAGTGTGACTACTGTTTAAAGACAAAAATCAGCATCCTGAATTTTTGAAACTGATTCTGGCTTCATTTTTACCTCTCAAAGACAAAGGTAGACAGATAGTAAATGATCATTAGCAGATAATTTTTTAAAAAAAAGGAACTATCTTCACTTTAGGATTACTTTGCTTTCTTGTTCTATAAATGAGACACTCTGATCTTTACTTTTATTAGGCATAAGGCAATCATTGTCCCACGAATCATTAAAAAGCCAGAAACTGCTCAAAACAAACAAAATGTGTAATTCATCCACTTGAAGCGGGCTGGAGAGATGGCTCGGAGGTTAAGAGCACTGACTGTTCTTCCCAGTCCTGAGTTCAATTCCCAGCAACCACATGGTGGCTCACAGCCATCTATAATGAGATCTGGTGCCCTCTTCTGGCATGCAAGAATACACGGAAGGAATGTTGTATACATAATAAATAAATAAATCTTTTTAAAAAAATTTTTAAGTCAGTCAGTAGTGACTCCCAGTACTTGGGAGGCAGAGGCAGGTGGATCTCTATGAGCTCAATGCCAGTCTGGTCTACAGGGTGAGTTCCAGAACAGGCTCCAAAGCTACACAGAAAAACCCTGTCTCAAAAAAAAATAAATAAATAAAAATAAATTCTCTTGAAGCGTTGCAACTTAAAACTAAAACCTGAATGGCCCATTGTGGATAATGATGATAACCTTTTTCATATTTGCTCTATTGTACTGTGCTGGTAGGATGCACGGTCTGCTGTCCTCGTGACCCTGGGGCCAGCTCTCTCGCCTACTGCAGGTAGCAAGGGGTGGGAGAGGGAAACCATCTTTTCCTTACCCGTGCCACCACATGGCAGACTGGGGGAGGGGATCAGCTGTTCTATACTCATGCCCTCAGTGCCGGCTCACCTGTGTCCCCCCAAAACAGAGTCAGCTCTAGTGTGCTGCCCAGCTGAGGCACATGCCTGTAGTGAGAGGTGAGGGGGACCATCTTCCCTGACTGTGGGGCCAGCTCTCCTCTGCAATATCCAGGGAATGGCAGGACCAGCTATCCCAAGATCAGGGAGGGGCAGGGCCAATGCAACAGGGCCCTCAGATTTCAACACATTTGGTTCCTAAGATCCCCATGGTAACACAGTGGTAACTCAGGCCATGAACATTGTCATCTCAGACGTAGCTGCAACAGGACCATGGACCCAGACATAAACCTTGGGAGCAACTGGGACCCAGGCATCACCATGACTCTGGTAGCAGCACAGGCCACCCAGATCAGTATGGCCCTGGTAGCAACATGGCCTTTGGATACCCACATGGTCTCAGGTGCCTAACCAGATCCTGGATATCTACACGGTCCTTGGAGGTAATGGAAGTCACAGACATCATCTAGGACCCTGACTGCTGTAAAGCCACAGACCCAGATAAGGCCCTCAGCAGCATCCCTGGCCCAGGTGACACCATGGCCCCAGGTGACAGTGCAGGCCACTCAGGTCAGTATGGACACCCGCATGATCACCCTGGGCATCCCTGTGGCCTCTGGTGGAACATGTGCCATGGACATCAACAAATACACTGGCTGTGGCAGAACCATGGACCCAGCCATGATCCTAGATCACAGCCTAGGCACAGATGTCACCATCACCCCAGGTGACAGTATCAGCCATTTAGTTGAGCATGGCCCTCTCTGTGGGTCACTGGTGATGAACACAGACTCCAGGTGTGATAGGACCACAGACCCAGACATTGTCGTTGGCAGCAGCCAGGACCAGGATATCACCATGGCTCCAGATGACAGTACAGGCTACTCAGATTGGCATGACCCTCGGATACCAACCTGGCTCCAGGTGGCAGCCCAAACCACAGGTCTCTGCAGAGCCTTCAGTGTGGACAGGAGCCATAGACACTACCTCAAACCCACTCAGTTGCTTCAGGCCTTGCACGAAGATTGACCCTTGGCAGTAGCCCAGGTCCGGAAATGACCCTGGACTGAGGAGACTAGCAGGCCATTCACATTAGCCTGTTCCTCACCACCCTCACCTCTTCAGATCTGCCTCTCTCCCCAGCCCATGAACTGTTCCATCTCTCTTTCTCTTTCACCTCCCCACACTGTACCAGTTTACCACAATGGTGTCTGGCGATACTTGGTTGAGACCTGCCCCGCCGGCCTCATGGCATGGCATAGAGTTATTGCTGTTGCTATGTCACAGTTGAAGGCTAGAGTTCCATAGTGGCTCCTGGTTGAGTCCTGCCATGGTCAATCCCATGGTATGGTGGGTAACTGTTCCTGTATCACAGCATCGGGTTAGAGATCCCGGATGGATTACCTTCACTTTTTAACTTTGACTATTCTCCAAACATAGTCCTATTATGAAAGGTTAGAGGTTAAAACTAAATATCACAATGGAGTAGCACAATTCAGTTCATAATCACATACATTGTATATGCATTTTATCTATATAAGGTTCTAGAAAAGCCTATTTCCTATATTTTAAAAATTTGTTCTTTATTCTTTAAACATACACATATAACCAAATGCTGACCTTTTCCACCAATGCTTCATGGTAGGAATGGGTGTGGGGCGAACTAGCTATTTGTCCTTGTCTCTTCCTTTTTGCTATAATAGTTCAATATCAGACGTGGTTTAGAACAGATAAACTTCCATAACACAAACATACATTTGCATGCACACATACACACACACACACACACACACACACAGAGAGAGAGAGAGAGAGAGAGAGAGAGAGAGAGAGAGAGAGAGAGAGAGTTTACCTACACATCAGCTCTATTGAGGAAAGTGAGTGATTGATACCATTTGACAAAAATCTCCACCTCTTTCTTTTCCCTCCTCCCCTCCCCCTTCTCTCTGTCTCTTCCCTTCACTGGGCAAGAGTTTCTTTTTCCACTCTTGTACCTGGTATTACTATATTATTTCTGTTTATAAAAGTCTTAAGGGGAAAAGCATAATTCCTAAGTGTTCAACTAATAATGATAATATTCATTTATTTTATATGAAATGATCCTCTTAAAATAATTAAGTTCCCGTATTTGAACAAACTGAGAGACCTTTCGACTCATTTTCTAGTTGGTTAGTTCTTTGGGATTTTCCTGAATTAGGACTTACAAAATATTAATCTCTTTCTCTCGGTAGCCTTTTTTTTTTGTTCACTTTCAACGGAACTATTCTGAAGATGAAGAACTGGGCTCTATCAATCTGTGTTTTACCACACACTGCATACATCCTCTTTTATAAGTTTATAGACACCTGATTGAAGATGACTCCCCCTCTAGGCTCTGCCCAGGCAGGGGACTAATAGGAGCGTCTGTACAGTCAGCAGCAGACTTCTCAGAGGGTAGACAGCCAGCACTGTGGGAAGTGTCACTAAATACAATAATGAAGGAAGGTAAACGTGAGAAAAGCAGGGAAGCTGGAAGTTAACTAACGGAAGGAAATAAAACTGCCTCAAACCATTGTGCCAGACCGTCTTTGGATTGCACTTTGTATTTTATTTTTTTAAAATATTATTTATTTATGTATTTATTATGTATACAATATTCTGTCTGTGTGTATGCCTGCAGGCCAGATGAGGGCACCTGATCTCATTACAGATGGTTGTGAGCCACCATGTGGTTGCCGGGAATTGAACTCAGGACGTTTGGAAGAGCAGGCAATGCTCTTAACCACTGAGCCATCTCTCCAGTCCTGCACTTTGTATTTTAGAAGGTTCCTTTTCCTCAAAATTTTGTAGATAGTCTTCCTACTTTTATGCAAAAAATAATTTCTAAAAATCATTTGAAATTTTGTATTTTCATGCTGCATTTGTATCCATAAGTTTATTACAATAAGATAAAATGTCATGAGCACATATAATATTCAAAGGAAAATATAAATTGTTTGGAAACTGCTCAGAAATTAAAATATATTGCCCAAGATCATACACAATCAGATAGTGCCATAGCTAAGACCTGATAATTTCCTGCTAAAAGACTACATCTCCCAGCTTCCCTTGAGAACTATGCTAGTCAATCCTGCCCCTATAAACAGCCTTAGCCTATCTTCTTTGGGCTTTTGGTCTTCCACTCATGTGGGTGACAAGGTACACTCCTCTGTTGATGGATAAACAGGGTCCTGCCTAGGGTCAGACTAGCCCTCTCTTTCAAACTTGAGTTTATCTACAGCTGCTTTTAAAAAAAAACTAACAAGATCAGAAGGCCAACTGTCTTTCTAGTGACTAGAAGTGGTGTCTGTGGTGTGTCATGTTGCACACACTGACTTAAGGTACTGGTTACATGAATCTTCACAATCCCAGGTGAGACAGAACTGTCTCTGCTGTTTTTCCTACTAGATGCAGTGGTAAGGTTACTCACCTCGATGCCTGGGACGTTCTAACTCTCCCTGATGTGTGAAGGGCAGCTTTGCTCACAGTGTACTCAGTTGGCTGTCTTTGTAAAATCTGAGTGCTGAGTGCGCCGTTTCACAACCTCCTGACTCAGGGCTTTCTGCTCAGAAGTCTGCTGGACATCTGTAAGGATTTTCTCTTTGTGTATAATAAACATCTCTCCTCTCATTTCTCTCTACATTCCCGTTTTCTTTGACTTTGACAACTTTCATGAATCTTGTGGTATCTTTTCAGTTAATATTTGTTTTCTGAGATTTGGGATGTTTTCAGCAATTATTACTTTATGAACTTTAAATAAGATGTGTACCCCTTTCTCTTCTTCTCCCTCCCTCCCCAGTCCACACTCTTCTTCCTCTCCTTTTTAAAACTTCCTTCTCTCTCTGTCATCCCACACTGCCTGCCCCCTCTGGATGTTGTGTTATTGTTTTTGTCTTGCTTTTTTTTTCACTTGTTGATGTCCCATTGTCCCTTAGGCTGTCTTAGCATCTTTTTTTTTTATTTTTACCCTTTCTCTTCCTCAGTTAAGTAACTTGAAATGACCTACCTTCAGGGTCACCGATTCTGTCTTCTGCTCTATCACATAGTTGTTAAAGGTATCTGTTTTATTTTTTCGCACTCTTATGCAACTCCAAGACTTAGGGTATTGTTGGTCATTTAAATACTTTTCATTTTAAGTAAAACATCCTGCTTGTTTTATTGTTTTCGTAGACTTGAGTTTTCTATGCTGGTTCTTTTGTATCTTGGGGAACGTTTTTGAAGGTGGCTATTTTGAATTGCTTGTCTGGCACCTGGAAGAGCTCCATTCTGGTGGCACAGTGTTAGTTCGCTTTGGTCATACTTTCGTGACTCTTCTGGGCTCTGCAGCACTGCATTGGTGTCAACAAAACAAAACTGCAAACATCTTTGTCATCAGTGTGACTGAGAGATAAAGGGCTGTTGGATCTCCAGTATGACAATATCACCTCTAAGACTACACTGGTGCAGGAGTGGGATGAGTTCATGTCTCCTGTTTGACTGTATAAGTGAATGCGGGTAGGAGCCCACGGTTGATGGGAATACTATGAAGGGTTTGTATTAGCATGAGTTCGTGAGGTCAGTGTAGCCTCTGGGTACTCACTTGGCTACTGAGCTCGGCTGGTAAAATTAGTATTTGGGGCAAAATCTACTTCTCAGACCTTTGCTGAATCTCTGTAGGAAGTATGTTAGGTATACAGACTAGTGTGGTTCATTGCAGGTGCCCAGAAGCTCTCTCACTTGGACATAGCGTAGGTCTCTGGGCAAGTAGGACTCTCCCTGAACTGTATCTGCATGTGGCTTGGACTGTCTCCCTCCCCGCTGCTCCATGCTCCAGGTCTACAGCAAAGACTGAGCCTGTCTGGTGCGTCTGGAAGTTTAATGTACACAGCTTGGCAAGTCCCTGGGTGGCCAGGACTTCTTTTACCTTAGTGGGAGGCCCTCCAGCCACGTTGCAGACCCTTGCTCCTTAGACTGATCTTCAGGACCTAAGTGGGTGGACAAATCAACTGGGGCATGGCTTGGCAAATGATTCTCCTGTTAGAACCAAGGTCATATAAGGTTGGATCTAAGTCCACAGAGGCTACAATCTATTTCTGACTCTGAACATGGTCAGCAAGCCTGGTGTGTTGGATGTGAGCCCAACTTCCTAAAATATGCCTCTTCTTTCTAGGGCTACACAAGGATTTCACTACCTCCAGCTGGGTCTCAAAGTCTCCCGGCACCCAGCCAACCCCCGACAAGCACTTTGTGTATGAATGGTTGTCCAATGTTTGTTACTGTGTGGATGCTTAGCATCTTTCTGCCACTGTTCTCAACCCCGTTGTTGATTAGTATAAACTCACATCTTATCAATTCTACTTTTAAAAAAATGTTTCTTTTTACAGCAAGGATGGCTCATGCTTATATCTCAGTGTCTGATCATAGAAATCTAGCATTAATTTCTTTTCTCCCCCCAATCTTCTATTTCCTCATAACCAAAATTGATGGAATTTCTTTCAGTACAGTTCTCGTGAGCTTTGTGTTTTCCATGACACTAACCGAGCATCACTCTTACCACGAAAGTCATAACTACAATATTTTTAAAGAAATACCTATATTCCAATTTACTTGTGACATTTGTGTGGTGTACTCCCCTCATGAACTTAGAATCCTTTGTTGAGTTGAGCATGTTGTAAAAATCCAAAGAAGCATTTCCAAACCGCCTCCATCAGCTCTGTTAACACCACTTTGTGTTTGACTACTGGGCTGAGAGTGGATTACTGGATTTAGTTTATGAATTCTGCTGGTAAAGCTGATAATCTCTTTCAGTGGACAGTTAGAATGGCGGCCTGCTCAAAGTATATTTAGAAGTAAAAGCAGGAAAGAGGGGACCAAGTATATATACATATATATATATATATATATATATATATATATATATATATATATATATATATATACAGACTATTTTACAAAAACTAAAAAACTCCGGGTGAATAGTTTTAAAGAGAAACTTTTCCATCTGAGCAATGTTGATGAAAGTGATTTTGAAGAAGTAAAATCTTCGAGTCTAAAGAAATGTGATTCACCACACAGCCAGGACTTTAAATAGGAATAGGCAAGGGCAGGAGAGAACATGAGTTGTGGTATGCCCAGCTAGCCCACCTATACTTTACTGGCTGTAAAATGACGGAGCCGTATCCTAATGGTTTCTGCATTTTCGGGTGAATGCAGAAAGCAGTCTTACATTATCAGAAAAGACATGGGGATGAAGAAAAGGTTCAAAATAAGGGTCTGAAGAGAGGTGGAGTGTGTATCCATTCACAAGTCATGGCTGATAGCCTGGGATCCTTGAGGCATTCCTTTTCTAACCCTGACGCAAGCCAACATTCTCCAGGCGTGTTTGACCACTCAGCTGTGAACTTACAGTTATCTTAGAGCTCGTGTTTGCTCGGTCACTTCAGGGGCAAGATGAAGGTGCAGAGCATTGCTTTGTGATTGGTGATAGCTGTCTGCCGTACTGCCTCCAGTTAAGGAGAAGGCCCATGAGACCATAACCCCCCCCGCCCCCAAATTCTTCTCTATCCTTACCTGTTATAATTCATTCAAGCAAGTTTTATTATTTGCCTTTAAAAGCTGGCATGCTCAGCTGCCCAGTCTTAATTCTGGAATGTGAAGCTGTGGATGGAGGGCAGCAGCCTCTCCCCATGGCTGTCACACTGAGAGTGACTCGCTGATTGGCAGAGTGACCTGCGCTGCTTCTCCATGAGGAGTTTCTTCCTCCCAGTTCTGCTGGGTGAGCCTCCACTGACAACTGCTGTAAGCGGGATTTTAAAAGGCATTTTGCTTTTGTTTTTGCTGTTGTTGTTTGGTCTTTTGAGACACAGTTTCTCTGTCCATCTTTAGGACAGCCCTGACTGTCTGAAAACTCACTCCATAGACCAGGCTGCCCTTGAACTCACAGAAATGGCCTTGCTCTACCTCCTGAGTGCTGGGGTTAAAGGTGTTTGCTACAACTGCCTGGCAAATGATTTTAATCATAAATTCAAAACACAGAGTGGAAAACTCTGTGGAAGTCTGGGCTTTAAAAAGTCCCAGAATTGATCCATTTCAAATGTCAACTTTGAAAAAACAAAGCCAATTCTTTGAATTTACTAGTAAAACTCAGAGATATAAAATAAATATAGCTCCCACCTCAGTATAAAAGACAGGGGAACTTGATGAGACTAGATATCAGAACAACAACAAGAACCGTAAGAATAGTCCCAGGAGGTAAGAAGGATCCAAAAGGCCACAGACCACCTGCTCCCCCTGCTAGGAGAGCCACCGAGGGCCAAGCCCTCAGTTCCTTCAGGATCAGTAGGCTACACCCGTCTTCATTTGACTGTGTCTTCAACCACCACCCTGTGTTTAATCTGCTAACGATTGCTAACCACATTTGGGTCAGCCTTTTCTCAATAGCTGCAAACTGCATAAGGGATTTTCAGGTCATCCCCAGCATTTTTTTTTCTTTGCTTGAATTAATGGAAGCAATTTGAAACACAAGTGACTAACAAATTTTGCCAACTACTGAGTGATATGACTATCATTGACTCTAAAGCCAATAAGAAGTTAACTAAGATAAAGGACTTATTTTCATATAAAATACTTAGTTTCAAGTGGATGAACCAAGAGTCTAACAATGACTTAGACAAGCTCATGTGTAAAACAGTGATTAGTGTTTTAGAGTAGGGTAGAGACGAGAATAATTTTTTTTTAAATCAGTCTTATTAATAACCTCACTTCAGACATTACTAATGTTTCTCAGACAAGTGATTTAGGATCCTTGGTGGTTTATTGGGAATCCCTAATTTCCCTGTGGAGGATCCAGGCCGTCTCAGCACTCCAGCCAAGGTGTCCCGCCCATTGCAGACTCATTATCCCTCGAGGATGCACTGACAAAGGGCTCCTGTTTACGCGATTGCTAGCTTCGCTGGACAAATAAAACCCTCTTCGCCGAAAGAATGTTGACCATATGTTTATTTATTCCTTACTATGAGTAATAGGCAGTCAGCAGAAAGTTCTCTCTGTCAGTGAGCACTGATGTTGGGCTCTCTCTTTCTAGTTCTTTCACCATGAACACTAGTTTCTTTTAAAGATTGCTCTCAGCACCAGCTAGCCAACCCTTCCACTTCTGGTCATCAGTCTGTTTCGGAAACATTGATGCTAAGTTTTTAGAAAGTGGCCTGGGAACAATCCTGCCAGTATCCCTAACTGTGGAGTGATTCGTATGTGGAAGGAAGGTGGGGGACACTTCCCTGGTTTCCTTCTTCCAGATGAACAGCTCTTCAGTTTACCCTCCATGTTTCCTTTTATTTAATTCATTTAATTTTCTTTTAAAAGATTTGCTTTTATTTTGTCTGTGTGTCTGTCTGTGTGTCTGTGTTTGTATGTGCACACGTGTGTATTTGTGCCTGCAGAGACCAGAAGTGGGTGTGGGTCCTCATGATGGAGCAGCAGGCACATTAACCTTCCCCCTCCATATTTCCAATAACAGCATTTTTGAAACTTACCCTTATACTTCAAACTTATTAATATGACTTTCTAGTCCCTTTACCAACAATTTCCATTTCCATTTTCTGCCACTCACCTCTACTAATGCTATGATCCCATCTGTAATACTGAGCATTGTTATTAAAGATGAATACTTCCTTTGTAATTCTGTCCTTTATTTATGGTGTTGCTTTCTGAACACCATTTACCTGACAGCAAATAATTATTTCCAAGTTTCTCAACTAATATATTCTATTTACTTTATAGGTTTTTTAGGTTTATTTTACTAATTAAAAACCTGATACCATAATTATAGGTCTTCCTATAAGTACTTATGTTTATCCATGTAACTGTGTGACTGTGTGCATCTGTCCTTCAGGTGTTGTGAAAGCCTTAGAGCATGGACTAGCTGTTGTTGGCCTTTTATTGTTATTAATGACATGCACAGTATCTTGGCAAATGGCTATCACCCAACTTTGAAAATACTGTGCAAAACATCATGCCTTGTTCTTTCCTTTTGTTGCTGTTTTTGGTTTCTTATTATTATCTGCTCACTGAATTTTGCAAGGTTAGATTTAGGATCAATAAAGTCCAAAGAGGATATATACAATCATTTATTTTTAAAAAATGTGTTTATAAGTGATTATATTATTTAAAGTAAGCTTCAGATTTAAAATTATATTGTATATTGCTATGATAATGTTTCAAAAGCCCACTGCCTATTCAGAATCAATTATTCTCATGGATATGATGAATAAAGCTTGCACTTTAATACTTTTTATAAATATGTATCTATCGATGAATAAGTTATGCTATTATTCTGTTTTTATAAATATTTAAATGCTATTATACTACCCTTCTTCTTTTAAACTTATATTTTGCTTATTATTTACAGTTGTCAATTATTTTGCATGTAAATGTGTGGTTTATTCAAACATGATTTCTCTGTGTGGCCTTGGCTGTCCTGGAATTAGCTCCTATAGACCTGGCTGGCTTCAAACTCATATAGACCAGGCTGGCCTCGAACTCCCAAGCACTGGGATTAAAGGCATGCACCACCATTGCCCAACTTATAACTGTCAATTCTTATAGCCTAAGTTATTTATTCTAATTGATATTACTTAATATGTTATATCTAATTTAGTCATTTGTCAGTTAGAGGATCTATTCTTAATCCCCACAATAAAATTTTAATAAACGCAACTGTAAATATTTCTGACGCATAGCTGAAAGGGTTTATCTCTATGTTATATTTATATGTTACAGATGTTATAACATTTTATGATTTAGTAAATGAGGTCAGCTTGCTTTACAAGGATGTATTTGTCAATTTTTCATTGCTAGGGAAAATAAACCAGAGTCAAGTTTGCTTTCTTTTCCTGTAGGAAAACAAGCCAACAAACAAACATGAAATGTGGGTGAAGGAACAGGTTTATTTGACTTAGAGTTCCCAGTCCATTATGGTAGAAATGCGAGGTAGGAACCGATAGACGGAAACTGAAGCAGAGACCATGGGGTAATTCTGCTTATGAGCTATCGTTTTCTGTGACTTCCTTGGCTGTCTTTCTGATATATCCCAGGCCCACCTTCCTAGAGATAGTATCCTGACTATGTTGAACCCTTCTTCTCAATCATTAATCTAGAAAATGTCCCTCAGACATGGCCACAGACCAATAGGATGTAGGCAATTTCCCTGTTGAGGTTCCCTCTTCCCAGCTGACTCCAGTTCATGCCAAGATGACAAAAACGAGTCACACATAAAGAAAAGCTCACTTGCTTCCCAACTCTAGGTCAAAAGAATGGCCCTGACACCGGCTTGGCTCCAGCAAGGGTGCTCTTGAGCCCATCACATTGCACAATGGCAGAAGCACTTTCCAGCAGAAGTGAACACATTGCCAGACTTGGAGACCAAAAAAAAAAAAAAAAATTCAAGACTCGGGCTCAGGTTTTTATAACTCACTTTCAAGAGAACTGAGGAATTCCACAAGAGCAGTGAGTGGTTCTCAACCTTCCTGATGTTGTGACCCTTTAATGCAATTCCTCATGTGGTGACCCTCAACCATAAAGTTATTTTTATTGCTACTTCATAACTGCAACTGTGCTACTGTTATGAATCATAATGTAAATATATTTAGAGATATAGATTTGTGAAAGGGGTCCTAACCCACCGGTTGAGAACCACTGTAGTAGAGCCGCATTAATCTTTTCTGAGAAACACTTTCTGAATCGCCCACAGACTTCCCATTGGGCATCACTTCTCAACGCCTGCACATGGAGAACCAAGAACAGTTCGCATTGGAGATTTTGAAAACCATATCTACACCACAGGAAGCATCTTATAAACTATGAGAACATGAAGTAGTTATATCTCTGCAATATATAACTGATGGTTGGGCCACATTAGAGTGCCACCCACACCACTTTTGTCCCTCTATGTCAATCCACTCGCTGCCTGTCTCATCTTCTGGCTTATGATTGGTAACTGCATAGGCTTAAGACTGTTTGAGCGAGACTTCCCAAAGAACAGCCCTACTCTGAGGGATTTCACATTGGGCCTCAGTCATTTTGGAATCATGTTTGGGGATCATCTAAACATTGGAGAGGATACTCTCACAGTTTTTGCTATTAACCCCTCACTCTCTGTTCATTGCGGCTGGCTGTTGTATCTAATCGCAATGTTCTGCCATCTTAAAGTAACCAAACTGTGCCTAGACTGGATCTTGTCTCTTCTCGGTCAAAATGCAAGCAGATGATCCCTTGAGTTGTTCTTCTGGGGCCTTCGGATGCTCTTCCTGCTTAGCTCTCTCTCCTCCAGCAAGAATTTCCTATGAAGACAGTCTGAATTCCTAACAAGACTCCTTCACACAAGAACAGGCCTCAAGCTCGCCTGCTTCTCTATCTCCCCAATGTTTTCCAGAGCTTTTCTAAGCATAGTCTGGCACTCCTGTACTGGTTATCTGACTCATCACTGTCTCGGTGTTGGGAGCCCTGGGCCACAGACCTGGGAACAGGTTCCATTCACTGCCTCCACCCACCTTAGTCATCAGCAGCAGCCCTGGCACCTGGGGCATTCCCCCCTCTGCAGGTTCAACGCAGACTCATGTCCTGGCAGCGTCTGTCCTCTTGACTTCCCGGGTGTTGGTTTTTTAACACCTGGATAGAAATTTTGGGTGGAGCGCACATACTGTGAATCATCTCAGAACAGACGACACTCCCTAGGATGAGAAATACCACAGCCAGGCAAGGTTCCGGTTACCTGCTATGGCCACAGGTCCTTCAAGGAGCCATCACTATTTTACATGTTACAATAGCATGGCTACCATTGCCACCCTTGCTCATTGAGCTCATGCTTGCATGAGCAAACAGAAAATTGTCTAGCCTGGCTTCAGATGAGGATCTTGGGTAGTGGTTTACTAACCTAGTTGACCACGAGAGTAATCAGAAAAGCTCACTAATGTTCAAGCATCTCCGTTAGAACAAAACTAATGGGTGCAGGTAGGATGAGCTATGCTCTTTTTCCTCATTGAGGCGACTAGAGATACACTGTGACCTGAGAACAGAAAATCATGCACAACATATGGATGACTAAGTTACTTTAGGGAACTCTAGAAAAGAATTGGAAATTCTAGAAGACCTGGTTTTATTCCAAAAATCTCTCCCCTTAAATGCATCTATAACAGAGTATTGCTCAGCTCTCCTGACCATGTGTATGTTACGTGACATGTGTGTTATGTGTATGGAATGGGCATGTGTCTACAAATATGTGTAGACATGTAGCTATGTGCATGTAGAGGCCACAGAACAAGCAGCTCTGGTGTGGTTCTTCAAGTTCCATCTTTTCCATCCTTTTTTTTTTTTTTTTTTGAGGAAAAGTCTCTCCCTGACATGGAACTCACCATGTAAGCCAGACTACCTGACTAGTGATCCCCAAGAACTGTCCCAGCCTCTCCGTCACAGTTTCCCATGCATGTGCTACGATGCCTAGATTGTTAAAGTGTGTTCTGAGGAGAAACCCAGGTCCTCATGCTTGCAATGCAAGCACTTTGCCGGCTGAGCTATCTCTCTGCAGGCCCTGGTTATTAATTTTCGCATAGCAGGCAAGGTAATATGTTTCAGTGTGATGATTTTAGGAATCAATGTCAATATCTTTATTTTCTCTCCCACCAACTGACTTTCCCTGCTCCTCCTATCCCACTTGTCCCCTGGTTACTCCCATAATCTTGTTTTGCCTTCTTATCCACGTACTCAAATTGTTAGGTTTTTTTGCCCTTTCCTTTCCCTATCATCGTTCCCTCCTCTCAAATATTCTTCTTTACAATTTGATGATTTACAGATAGATGCACATATTCTTGCACACCTGCATGTGCACACACACTTATACACACACACACACACATTTAAATTTACATTCCACGTATGGGAGAAAACAGTCGATTTGTCCTTTTGAATCTAGTTTACAGAACTTAACGGTTTCCAGTTCCATCCATTTCCCTATGAAGGTCACCGTTGAACCCAGCTCAGGATGTTTCAGAGGACTAACAGGAATCTGTGAGTAACTGGGCCTGCGGATCCTACATTTTTCTTTATTAGCTTTTGTATTCCTTCTTTTGAGTACTCTCCTTGCAGCTCATTGGCCTATTTATGGAGTAGATAATTTTTTTTATTAAAACATAATTACCTCATTTCCTTTCTTTCCTTTGCTTCCTCCAACAACTGGGAGGTTTTGGTGTTTAAGTTTTGGTGATCTGCCAGGCAGTAGTGACACACACCTTTAATCCCAGAACTTGGGAGGCAGATACAAGCAGATCTCTATGAATTCAAGGCCAGCCTGGTGTACAGAGCAAGTTCTAGGACAGGCTCCAAAGTTACAAAGAAACCTTAATTCTCCATCTTTTAATTATTTATTTATTTACTCTGTGTGTGTGCGCGTGTGCTCATGTATGTGTTTGCCATGATATTCTTATGGGGGTCAGAGAACCACTTGAAGGCATCAATCCACCGTACAGATTCAGAGAATGGAATTCAGATTGTCAGAAATGGCAGTCAGCTTCTTTGCCCACTGAGCATTCATATAGGTTCTCACCATTAGTATCTGAGTGTAACTAGATTGTAACACCCGATTCTGTGTTGCCCTCTCTGTACTGTTCTCATGTCACTGTATCGTATGCAAGCCAAGCAAGGGCCTGGAGACAGAAAGAAAACACAAGAGATCTGGGTCATTTGAAAGGAGATCAGCCAAATGCCGAATGCCATTTATTCAATCTTGGGAAAATCCTTATATACCTAGCTGCTGCACAAGGAAGTCCCCCCAGGCAGGTGGGAAATTGCCACACCCAAGATGGAGTTAACAATGCCCTATAGCAAATCACAAGGCAGGACAGAGGGAGCACAGGAACAAACAGGATGTTTTAGCTGGCTGACCAGAAACTGTCCTCAAGATGAACCCAGGAGCAGAGGTAGACCCATGGGCCCTACACTAGATACAACAATCCTTGTTGGAAACTGCTTGGCTTGTGTTCTTTGTTAAAATTTTGTCCCTCTTATTGTTGCTCTTATATGTGTTAGTGTGGGCACACATGATCGGCACACATGTCATTTCAGGTACATAACATGTTCAGCATCCTTGTGGAGATCAGAGGACAAGTCAGGTTCTCTCCTTTAGGTAGGTTACAGGAATTTAACTAAGGTCATCCAGCCTGTGTGGAAAGGTCCTTAACATGCTGACTCATCTTGCCTGTCCATTTGTTTACTTCTATTGCCTGAAATAAACTATATCATACTTTCCTGATCTTTAGTTTGCTGATAAGAAATCTGGTGTGAAGGAGATCATGTCTTTTTCTTTGTAGTGAATTGTAATTTTTCACTTACAGTTTTTAATATTGCGGCCTTGTGTTTTTAATATCTTGATGATACTGTCGTAGACAGGTTTCTTGCTGGTTGTGTTTTCTGGGTGCTTGTAAATGCTTCTTTGCTTGGATATTCACTTTCTCTAGGTTTGGATAATTCTCTGATATAATTTTATTAAATAGATTCTCAGTGCTTTCATACTCTATCTCAACCCTCACCTTCTTCATTTACCTTGTAGATTCTCAGGTTGGGTCTCAAATGTATCCCAGAACGCTTGGAAGTTTTGATCATTCATATTTATTTATTTTTTCTTTGAATGGAGCTGAATGTATTGTGGCCTGGATCTTGTCTACCCTCCCTCAAATTATGTCTTCTGCTTGTGCTTTTCTGTTAATGATGCTTTTGTACTGTGTCTTTTAGCAGATTTATCGACTTTCATTTTTAGCATTTCTGGTTTGGAAGTTTGTTGTTGTTGTTTCTTTGTTTTTGTTTGTTTTCATAATTTCAGTTTCTTTGATGAATATTTCTCAATGACTTTTTTCATTTCCATAATGGTTTATCTTTTCATCAACTTATTGTCTTTTCTCATCTGGGTACCAACCTGATTTTCTTACTTCATTCATCTGCTCATTTGAATACTCTATGTGATTGGTCATGGATCCTCTTCACAAGTAGGATCCTCAGTGTTTTTCTAATATTTCAGTTAAGTCATTATCTTTAACACCTCTCTCTACTTTCTTAAAGAAACAATTCACTTCAGTTAGCTCATCAGAACATGACTTACTCTCGAGCTATTAATTCCCCTTCACCATGTTAGACAATTCAAATTCCTATGACACAAACTTATCGAAAGCAAATTTATCCCCTGCATTTGAAGACTGACCTAAAATTAGACATTTATGATAGTCTGAATTAGAATGACCCCATGTGTCCATATATTTGAATGCCTAGTCCCCTGGGAATGGAACTCCTTGAAAGTATTGGAAGAATTAAGAGGTTGTGGTCTTGGAAGAAGTGAGTCATGGTTGGTGGGCTTTGAAGTTTCAAAAGCCAGGCCCAGTGTCTCTTTCTGCCTGCAGATCAGGATGCTCTCAACCACTTCTCCTGTGCAATGTGTGCTGCAATGCTCCCCACCACGATGATAATGGACTATCTCTGAAACTATAAGCAAGCCCCCAACTAAATACTTTCTTTATAAGGGTTGCCTTGGTTTTGGTATCTCTGCACAGCAATAGAACAATAACTAATAAAGAAGTTGATACCAGAAGTGAACCAAAAAAGCGATCAAGTCAGGTTAAGAGCTCAGTGAGCTCTTCTGCAGGAGCTTGCTGAATAAACTTGTTGAGAGCAGTGCAGACAATGGAGGCTCCAGTTGGGGAGTTTCAGGGTGAAGCAAGGCCTCTACTGGGCCATTTGTGTGAAGAATCTGTGATGCCTGTCCAGCCAGAACTGAAAAATCAGCTGTGATTAACAAGAGATCAGAACCACTGAAGCAAAACCTTTGCTTTGCTGGGAAAGTGGGCGCTGGTCAACAGGGGCTGAAGAATCAGCTATGGTAAAAATAAAAATAAAAAGCAACATCACTGCGGTGAAGTCTTTGGTCTGCCCCAAGACTGTATGTCTTTAAAAAAAGAAAAAAAACTTTTAAAGTGTTTGAATATGTAAGGTTGTAAGAAGTTTTAAGTTTGTAAAATGTTTTATATTGTGATGTCTTTTTTAATGTGTGGTCTTAGGGATGAACAATGGTTGTGGCTTGGCAGTGACGTGTTTGTGTGTCAAGTTGGCAAAGGTTCAGTAGTGCTGGCTAGTTTCATGTCAACTCGATATAAGCTAAAGTTGTCAGACAGGAGGGAAGAAAATGTCACCCTAAAACTGGGCTGTAGGTAAGCATATAGGGCATTTTCTTAACTAGTGATTAAGGGAATCGATGGGGGAAGGTCCAATCAAGTGTGGGTGGGGTCATCTGAGGAATGGCAATCTAAGAAATGGCAATCTACAGGAAGAGGCCAGCAAGCAACACTCCCCCCACAGCCTCTGCATCAGCTCCTGCCTCCAAGTTCCTGCCTTATTTGATTTCCTGTCCTGACTTCTTTCAGTGACGAACAATGAGATAGAAGCATAAGGAAAACACACCCTTTCTTCCATACTTGCTTTTGGTCATAGCCTTTCATCACTCTAACAGGAAGTAACCCTAACTAAGACAGAAGTTGGTCCCAGGCACTAGGGTACTGCTGTGACATCCCTGACCATGTTGTTTGTTTCAGGACAATGGACAGTTTGGGACTTTGGGGAGAAAAATGATTGGATGCTTTAAGTGAGGCTTAATCGGCTATCCTAGAAGGAGCATGGAAGCTAGCCCTGAGGGCTGTTTGAACTCTGGAGACCCAGATTAAGAGGTTTCGAAGGGAAAGGATATTAGAGAGAAACCTAGGGATCATTCTTGTAATATTTTGGCAAAGAACGTGACTGCTTTTTTGCCCTTGTCCTCAAAACTCTGCCTGAGGATAAATTGAAGCATTTGGCTTCATGGCATTGGCACCTCTGACTATAAGAAAGCCTAGTATTGACTGTGACTGTGTTGTGTGAGGACTAGTCACTCTTATGAAGGTCTATAATGAGACGGAGCAAGCTGAGCAAGAAATAATTCAAATTATAGAGTTTGAAGGAAAAAGGAGCACTAGGAAATATAATATTTGAGCCAAGTCCAGTGTTCAAGGAAGTAAGAAGATTAAAGAAAAGCCCAATGTTAAATGGAATAAAGGGAGTGGTGACCTCAGGCCAAGACCCCACCCAGCTAAGCTTCCATCTCAAAAGACTTAAGAAAAAGCTTAAGCAGTGAAGGAAACCATCAGAAACAGAAAGCTGATGCAAAGGCAACTGAAAGAGGGGGCCATGGTCCAGCCCCATCAAGCAGTAGCGCTTGGCAGTTTTGGCCACTTGGTTCTGGCGTTAGAGTCAAGGATACAAGAAGGAGTTGGGAAATCTCCCTCTGTCTAAGGAAAGCAGCTGAGGCCAGGCATGTGCCAAGGGTGTGATTGCATGGAGGCCATCATTTATGCTTTCTCTTACAGGAGCTGCCTTGGTCATGGTGTCTCTTCACGGCATGACAATAGTGATGAAGACAGCATCCAAATCTTCTAATCTGTCTTTTAAGATGCTATAGGAACTGGGGAAATACTCATTTCCGTCACTGCAGAAAGCAGTGGATCCTACTGTTATTTATTAAGAGGTTATTTTGACAACCTACTGTGGGAAATCCACTGGGAAAGACCGAAGATGGAGACTTGATTCCAATTTAGATTAAACCTACTTATTTTTACTGCTAGCAAAAGGGCAGCAGCCTTAGAGCCAATCAGCTTGCACTGAACTCTCTGATCATGACGAACAATGAGGGCTGATGAGACGCCAAGGACAATGGCACGCAGTTTTGATCCTACGCAATCTGCTGGCTTGGTGGGAGCCTAGCCAGTTTGGATGTTCACCTTCCTAGATATGGACGGAGGGGGGAGGACCTAGGACTTACCACAGGGCAGGGAACCCTGACTGCTCTTTGGACTGGAGAGGGAGGGGGAGAGGAGTGGGGAGAAGGGGAGAGGGGTGGGAGGAGGGGGAGAAGAGTGGGAGGAGGGGGAGAAGAGTGGGAGGAGGGGGAGGGAAAGGGGAGGCTGGGAGGAGGTGGAAATTTGTTTTTTTTTCTTTATTCTTCTTTTATCAATAAAAAAAGAAAGAAAAAAAAAGGAAAAGAAGGTGGATATTTAAGGTGTACAATACAATCAATTGTCTATGGAATCCATAGCTGGCAAGAAAATTGCCTTACTCCCTTCTGTTTCTCTTTCCTGTTGTATAGTAATAAAAAGACCAGTCAACCCAGACCCAGTGATAAGGGAGTTTACAAAAGGAGAAAGCAAGTGGTTAAATCCCTCACAGCAGGAACACCATTATCCTATTTTTATCTCTCTGCAGGCCACTAGGATCTCACAGACATTCCAGAGCAAAGTCAATGGCCCTAAGGAATGGCTAAGTTTTTTTAGCCATCGCTGGGGAATTAGGGGTGAATTATTACTTAGATCTGAGCACTCAAGGTGAACTGACCCTTCTTGACTGGGATAGAGCAGGCAGTAACACAGTGCCATCGGGCTAGGACTGGATGTCAGGTCCCCACACTATAAGCTACCCTGATGAAATTTTCAGAAGTCCGTTATACAGAGAGTCATTAATCTGAGTTAAATTGATTGGATCTCCTATTTAAAAGACTTAGGAATTGTTGTCAGCTGAAGGTAGATTCAGGCCCTTAGAAATCATGATGTAGAAGCCAACATCATCATGAGGTGTTTTGTATTTAAGAACAATGTTCAGAAGAAGTTGGACAGCATAGAAGATGAAGTAACAGTACGCAGGAGGGGTACAGTAGGGAATTAGTTTATTTTTCTTCCAAGCAAAATGTTTTATTAGGATAATATTTTTTGCGTATGGAAAGTTTCTAAGATAATCAATGTCAAATATGTTGACTTTTGAAATTACCGTTGAAGACAAATGAAATCATTTCCAATTTATCTGTTTCTAAATGTATGTCCTATTTTATAGTAAAAGTCAAGGTTGAATAATTTGCTCAAATTCAAATAGTGCACTGAGGGCAGAATGAGCCTAACCCGGGTCTTTACATAATAGAAGTTAGCAGTTAGAGCTCCCATAGAAAAAGGTTATTCACCATTTCTGCAAAGCTCCCTCCTTGTTTCCAAAGCCATGCAAAGGAGAGGAGCCCATGAAAAATGATGGGGGTTAAGAACTTCTATTTTACACAAGATGAGCAATTGCTTCAGATCTTATGAAATTGAATAAATAGAAGATACTTGCATGGAAAGAAAAACAATGATGATGACAGCCCCTGCTCTATGATTTGCTCTTAATGGCTCATAATGTTTTCTGGCAGCAGACTTCCTAAACTTGCAGAAGAAGCCCTTTGAAAAATAACAAGATCATCTCCGAATGCCAAAGACATCTATTTTGTTTTAATTTGGGTGCTTTTCGGTGCGAATTAGGACTTTATAATTCTCAGAGAAGCTGGTTCGTAAGGGTTTGATACAAATCAACAGGAAAAAAAATGCAGTTTTATGTTTAATTCTTTGCTCATTAGAAACTATGATAAAGAAATATTGTACCTTCCTATGTAAACACCCAACAGTTAATCACTTAGGTAATTGGCAGAATTAGAAGTTTCCAGTTCTTCTCTTTGAACTTTAGACAATAATGAACAGCTATCATTATCCAACAGCAATCCAGAGGCATTGTAAAATAATATTTAGAATGATATTCTTTAAATATATTGTCCTTGATTCCCGAGTGTGAAAATGAGTGGGTCTCTGCATCTATATTTATCTCTTGTGCCTTTTCTTGGGCTCTTTTTCTTCTCTTTGTTGGTTTTGACTGATTTCATTGTGGTAGTTTTGTTTTATCTTATCTTATTTTATTTTATTATTATCCCTTAGGAGCCTGTTTGCTTTGTAATAAGGAACAGAAAGAGGATGGATACAAATGAGAAAAGAGGTGGAGAGAAACTGGGAAGAGCAGAGAAAGAGAAACCATAATCATGACAAATTACATGAGAAAAATTCTATTTTCAATAAAAGGAAAATTTTTAAAAAGAAGAAAAAGAAGAAATACTGCAGTTAGCATAGGTGGGAAAAAAAGAATTTAGTTGTAATTTAAAAAAGACAAAAGTCACTACATATATATGTACAAAAATAATACACTCTGCCTTTAAAATTCTTTTCCCAGTAAAAGATTGCGGACAGAGGAAAAAAATAAATTGCCCCTGTAAAATTATTATAAACACATTTGCTTTCCATTCTGAATGCAGGCTAGTGTCATTAAACTAGCAGAATCAAATGTTGTTTTGGCCTGTTTTTGTTACACATTCTTTAGGCTTTATTAAGAAAATACTGGCAGAGTCAAGGGTAAACGGCATGTTTCTGTTCTTTTTGAGAGTTTACAGGGACTTGTTTGCTATGTAGGGGTCAGTCATTTATTAATCAACTACAAAAAATAGTAGATCCTCCAAAGCCGCGATTATGCAAATTGGTCTGTTTCTGAGGACCTAATCATTCTACCTGTACTATTTGTTTAATTTTCAATCTTACTAAATGCTTAGAAAACAAAATTAAACAGACCAAAGTTCTTGTTTTGAACAGTTTAAGAGGAAGACAGACAAATAAATCCCTTTGCAGGATGTCATGCATAAATCTGAAAACACAAAAACACAGATTTCACCTCAGTGTCTTTGGAGGCAGTGAACAATTTACTTATTAACACAACATTAAAATGGTCAAGAAATACCATATATATGTCAGTGATACTTTCTGCCACCAGAGACCATATGGATGTCAGTGGTCCTCTGAAGGAAACCATGTGGAAGTCCATGACCCATGCTGCTGCCAACTGCTATGGGTAGGGAATCTTCTTTTGCAGTGGTATCGATGACTTGCAGACTCATAATTGAGAATGAGAAACTTTGAAGGCTTCTGTGACACCTGCACCTCTAATGTGGCATGCCCCCGTATGCTATGAATATGTTTTATTACTACTGGTGAATAAAGAAACTGCTTTGGCTTATGGCAGGGCAAAATATAGAAGGCAGAAAACTCAAACAGAGAAGAGGAAGAAAGAAGGTAGAGCCAGGCAGATGCCACATAGCTGCCAAAGGAGATAGATGCCAGAAACTTACCAGTAAGCCACAGCTTCATGGCTATACACAGATTAATAGAAGTGGGTTAATTTAAGATATAAGAGCTAGCTAGGAATACACCTGAGCCATTGGCCAAACAGTGTTGCAATTAATATAGTTTCTGTGTGATTATTCGGGTCTGGGTGGAAACCAAAGTGCAGTCTCAGTTAACACACCTTCAAAGAAGTAATAGTCCAGGCAGGAAGCTATTGAAGAGAGTCCTTAAAAATTATAATAAAGGTGCCAGAGCATGGTACTTCACAATTGATGTCTTCTCTTAGAGGACTCAGTTTAAGGGGCTGGCCATTGGGAGTTTCACTGTGCTCCAATGAGTATATGGGCAACACAAATTGGACCTGATATATTCTTTCTTTTTCTTTTCTTGTTTTTGGTGGGGGAAGTCACAAGGGTGGGCAGGTGGATCTGGTAGGAATGGGAAGTCAGTGTGATGGGGAGTGCATGGCATGAAAATCTCAAATAATTATAAAAATACTATGTCCCAGAAAGAACAATAACCTGAGAAATGGGAAAACTTGAAATTATTTTGAAAAAGGCAAGTAGAGAAATGGCCGTGGCAGTTGGGAAGAAGTAATAAAAATGAACACTGAGTTCTTATAGCAAGACAGACATGTGCTAACTCATTTAATACATCTCATATCCTGTTATCTCATCTAATCCTTGTTTTAAATGAGTGCCATTGAAGCATGGTTAAATCATCTACTTGGTATCACCTGGCCAGATAGTAGAGGAAATAAAATAAGATTTCCCTTATCTCCAACCTAGTTACTAATAAGATAAACATTAGTTATCAAAACACTGCTGCAGTTTTGTCTTCAAAATGATATCTACTAGCCGGGCGGTGGTGGCACACGCCTTTAATCCCAGCACTCGGGAGGCAGAGGCAGGCGGATCTCTGTGAGTTCGAGGCCAGCCTGGTCTACAAGAGCTAGTTCCAGGACAGGAACCAAAAGCTACAGAGAAACCCTGTCTCGAAAAATAAAATAAAATAAACAAACAAACAAACAAACAAAATGATATCTACTGTGTGTGAAATAGAACCCCAAGACTTGCAGGGAATTTTCTTTAGAAACAGATGGTGAGAGTCTAATTGTCCTTGCCTCCGCCTGCCAAGGGAGACTATTACCTTCTCACCTCTAACACAGGACAAAGAGATTCGAGGATATAACTAAAAGAATTATGGGTAACTTTTCCAGTAATTGGGACAGTGATCATTTAATAAAAAAAATAAAAAAGGAAGAAACAAAAAGGAAGAAATAAAAAGGAAAGAAAATATGGATCGATCCCAGGTTTGGTGGAGGAAAAAGCTTATTATAGATATGTGGGAGAGCATAGTCAGATGCAGGGACATTTGGGATAGTCATAGTCAGACTGAACTGGCCTGCTGTACAAATTCTAATTAGTCTTAATAATAAAAACCTGGAGCTAGATAGTAGGGTAAATGCTGAAATATCAGAGAGACAAAGGAGAAAGCCACAGCCAATCTTTATCTTGCTAACTTCTCAGATGAAAAAACGATCAGCTCCTGTCTTCTCCCACCTTATATTCCTTTCTCCAACCAGTCATATCACTTCCTGTCTGTCTGTACAGACCTCCAGACCTCTATGGTTAGCCATTGGCTAGCTGTGTCCTCTGTCTTCAGAGAAGCTTTACTTGTTAGAGCACAAACAAAATATCACATTTCCCCTTTTTTTTGTCTAAAATAAAAAAGGTTATAACTAATATAAGAAAATCTATATACAATAAATACTATAACTATATATTATATATATAGGCAATAAATACATCAATAATGGCTAGTCCATTAGTGATTGACAGATTCAGAGAATATACTCCATATTTACTCTTTCTTGGTGAGTACAAAAGATTATATATACTTAATTCACTTTCTATGCTAACTTGCATTATCAAACTATCTTTGTATTTCTCTCAATCTTATATACTTTACAACTCTTTAGTGAATTACTTTTCTGAATCTGGTAACAAGGAAAACTTTAACTACAAAGTCCATCTGAGACCTGAGAAGGGAATAATACTACCTGAGTAATAGGAGGTTTAAGCAAGAGCCTTCCAAAAATTGTGAGAATTGACAGAAACAGCTGACTGCCTGGACAGTCATCCAAAGTTCCTTTGCAACATTGGAGCATTTCTCTTTGGCCTACAGGCCTAGAATATCTGACAGACTTTTCTGTGAAGTAGGATATTCAGAACCGCTGTCCTACCTTGTCTTGGCAGTTATTTCTTTTGTATCCTGCTTGTTCAATTTAGACAGCATACTATCAGCAGTCAAAGCAAGGGCACTTTCTTTCCCAGTGGCTAATGTTTACCACAAAGAAAGCAAACTCCAAATGGAGTTTCTTTGGTGCACATTTTCTCTGAAGTAGATTGGTGTTGCCAGCAGCAGACATGCCTCAATGTCATTAAAAGAAAGGAAACCTATGTTATTAAAACATCTTAAATGCCATATTATGTAGATCTCTGAAGTGTTTGAAGATGACCTATCTAAAATAGATCTTTGTTTGACCTTAAAAACATGACTAAAAAGTGACTAATTACTAACCTGCATTTCCTTATTCTCCTAAATAGTTGGCAATAATAACTTTCAAGGACTAGAGATTTGCATTACATTCTTAAATAAACTGTATAGGTACAATTCTTTGAACAAGATTAGAAATGTATGTACAGAATGCTCTAACAAAATTAATCTCAAATTTTTATTAATATACAAAGATTTAGATCAATATAAAATATTTTAAACTAGTATTTGCTTTTTGGTTTAAAATTAGGTCCAGTAATCCACCTTTTTATCTTATTTTTATATCCCTGCTATTTCTTTTCAAAGTAGATTCAATAATCTACCATTATATCCTATCATATCTCTATCTCCTTTCTTTCTTTTCCAAACAAGAACTCTGAACCTAGATCCTGGGCCCTGCTTCTCTGGTTTGCTGTCTCTGCTGCTCTGGAGGATTCACGTGCAGTCAACAAAGTGCCTCTGCCGAAACCATGTCCAGATGGGCTAGAGTGAACACCTCAAATCATAGGAGACCCTTGTCTGCGACATCATGGGAGGACATGGGGGAGGGGGGGCGTCTGCAGGGAGTGCAGACGGAAACCTTCCAAAGCATAAACAACATCAAATCAGTAGGCTGTCCCTTCAAAATGATTACCCTCAAGCAAAACATAAAAAGAACAGGAAGAAAAAAGAGTATTTAAATGAAGATGTGAATGAATTCATGGAATACCTAAAACAGAACTCGCAAGTGCTTTACAATGGACATTTGATAGCAGCAGACAGCAAGGAAGTACGGGAAGAGATTGCAGTGGCCTTAAAGAAAGACAATCGACGGGAAGTAAGACGGTTAAAAAGACAAGCAGCAAAGAAAAATGCGATGATATGTTTCCATTGTAGAAGGCCTGGCCATGGAGTCGCCGATTGCCCAGCTGCACTGGAAAGTCAGGACATGGGCCCTGGCATCTGTTACCGCTGCGGGTCCACAGAGCACGAGATGACAAAGTGCAGAGCTAGCGTGGACCCCGCTCTTGGTGAATTTCCTTTTGCGAAATGTTTTGTCTGTGGAGAAATGGGACACCTATCCAGGTCCTGCCCCGATAATCCCAAGGGCGTCTATGCTGACGGTGGCGGCTGTAAACTCTGTGGCTCTGTGGAACACTTTAAGAAAGATTGCCCTGAAAATCAGAACTCAGATTGGATGGTCACAGTTGGTCGATGGGCAGCGGGAATGAGTGCCGACTATGAAGAAGTCCTGGATGCACCCAAACCGCAGAAACCAAAGACTAAAGCACCCAGAGTTGTTCATTTTTGATAAGAATCGGTACTGCTGGTGACTACCACCTCACTGTTACTTTCCAAAGTAGGCCTTTACAGGTTAGAGCTGGCTTCCTGTGGAGGCGAACCTGTATTATAGACACCACCCTGACCTAGGTGAAGTCAAATTGACTGCATTCTGTCCTTCAAGGAGTACAGGGTGATTAATTGTACTTACTCTCTAGGCTCTGTGTGTGTGTGTGTGTGTGTGTGTGTGTGTGTGTGTGTGTGTGTGTGAGAGAGAGAGAGAGAGAGAGAGAGAGAGAGAGAGAGAGAGAGAGAGAGACAGAGAGACAGAGGGAGAGAGAGACAGAGAGACAGAGAGAGAGAGAGAGAGAGACAGAGACAGAGAGAGAGACAGAGAAACAGAGAAACAGACTGTCTGTAGCCCAGGTTGGCTTCAAACTAGTAATTGTGTCTCAGCCCTTGAGTGCTGAGATCACAGGCATGTGCCTAGGAACATAATTCAGCAGAGCTTAGAGCTAACTAAGCACCTGCACACTTGGCTGACAGCTGTCTTGGCATCAAAGTTGACCAGCCCTAAACAAAACTCACAGCTTCAAGTTTGTGAATAAGTCAAATTTTGTTATTCTTTTTTCAGAGTATCAGTTTAT
This sequence comes from Microtus pennsylvanicus, assembly GCF_037038515.1. NCBI lineage: Eukaryota > Metazoa > Chordata > Mammalia > Rodentia > Cricetidae > Microtus > Microtus pennsylvanicus. The sequence continues at coordinate 68,360,179 of NC_134579.1, forward strand.
TATAATAGAATTTTATTTATATATTGTCACAGAATCTGGAATTTTTAGTACCAAATAAATTTTATCATCTGTTAAAAAAAAAGAACTCTGAATCTAATCTCCTTTGTTTAGATTTTTTTCTGACCATTACCAATAAGAACTTGTAAACAACCACCCTAAGCAATAATAAATATCCATTACTTACTGAATTACCAAAAACCACACACTCCAACTCTTGGGAATGTAGGCGATGTGTTCTTAAAATTACTCCCTGCTGTCTGGAAGTGACAGCATCTGTAGCAGATCCTGAAAAGAAAATTTTTTTAATTGTCAAATTCTGGAAGAGGTAACTGTATCATTTGTTGTCCAGTCTCAGTGTAATGGGAAGTGCAGGACTTGTTTCAAGTCCTGGATAGAGTAGTCTGTGAGACTGGATCATCTCAGCTAGTCACCTCGAAACTGTCCTGAGCAGTACGTAGTCCAAAGCTGATCTTTAGGTGCTGCTTTTCAGTTTAGTGGTGTTATCAGTCCTGGCGCAATTCTCACTGTGGTTCCCCATCATCCTTCTAGAGACTTCAAAGGACACTGTTAGTCATGGTCATGGTTCACTGCAGAAAACTTAAACATTTTCGATGTCATATGCAGCAGATCTCAAAGAAATTAAAGGATCAGACTTTGTTATTTATTCTTAAAAATTAATTCCTATTTACCTAGAGACTCAAACCTGAAATCGTACACAAAAAGCTAGAGGAAGCCTTTTTCTAGAGTTAGTTAGTACTTCATATGACCATTAATATCATGACAAAAAGTTAACATATATGTGTATATATATGATTTGTGTGTGCATTGACCTTATAAGTTTTGAGAAAATATTTATACCTTAAGAAAATCTGTTAAAGAGTCAAAATAAAACCAAAAGATTATGAGATTAATAGCAATCAAATAGTTCCTTAATTTTGGTTTTTCTTTTGTTCCATATCAGGTGGCCCTTCTGATATAAGACAGAGATTTTTTATTTTAATTTAACAAGCATGTTTGAGTTTAGAGAAGGAGAAATCCACACTCCAACTCCAAAGTCAACTTAGTTTTTAATTAGACTGTGATGGAAAATCTTTGTCAACCAATTATCTTTAAGAGGTGGGACCAAGTTAGGGTGTGGCTTTCTGCGTACCTGGAGAAAAATGCCACATGGCCCAGGTGTGCTCTCTCTATCTATGGTTCCTGCTCTACATAGCTGAGCTTGGACTTCTCATTCCTGTCTCATGGGTTTGCCCCTTATAATAAAGAAAAATATAATTACTCTATCTTTTAGCTAGCCTGGTTATTTCTCGACCCAAGATAATTCAACAAGACTAGGAGTACAAAAAGACCATTTGCTTTATATTTCTGGAGAGAACAGAAAAAAAAATTTGTGAAGATTTATGAAATTTTACCCTGTTGAAAATATACCAATTATTCTTTTTCTTGGAACATTTTTTTTCTGAAATGATTCCTATTCCTGATCATTTATTGTAACTGAATAAATAATAAAGTCAATTCTATATCATCTGATATAAATTCAGCAGTTTTGATATGCAAAACAACTATTTCTGCATAGTGTGAATCAGTAATGATGCTGAGAGGTTCCGTAAAATACATTTAATACCACCAGAGTAGCATATAATTCTGACTTTTGCACAGAGCCATATGGGTTTTGAGCCACTCTACTTATGTTTTCTGATTTCTAACCTGTCTTTCCTAATTTTTTTTTGCATCCATATAGAATGTAGGCGTTCCAGATATTGGTGTTTCCCATATAATGAGAGGAAGAATTCAGTTAGTTTTCTTTATAAATTTAATTCTTTTGTTTTGGGATATTTTTTGTTAATTTCTCCAAAAAAAAAAATAGTGTCAGTTCTTTGCCAAGGTTCCCTTTCTGCCCATAAATTGTCAATTTCATCTGGTACTATAATTTCTGCTAGATCTATTCCTTCTAATTGAAACACTCAATTTTTCTTTTAGAATTAATTCAGACATTTCCCAGATATTTTTGTAAATATTTCACTGTTTATGAGGTAAAAAAGATCCATCCTATGATCTCATCGTCCCTCTGCATTAATATTACTATAGAAGAATGCGTAAAGAGTAAAATAACAGACAGGCAATCAAGTTTTGAATCCAAATGATCCACATGTACATCTTATAATTTTTTTTCCAACAAAGTCAATTCTCTCTCAGTTTAAGCTGACAATTTCCATGGACTATTTAAGTCTTTGTCACTGTCTAAAATTTTGAACAAATTGTTCTGTTTATCATTTTTTACCCCAGTAGTAGACTGTAGATAGGAAATGTCTCCTAGAAATTTTTGAAAGTCACTAATAGTCTGCAATCAGGGGTTAGAGAGATGGCACAGTGGCTAAGAGCACTGACTGCTCTTCTCAAGGTCCTGAGTTCAGTTCCCAGCACCCACATGGTGGCTCACAACCATATGTAATGCAATCTGATGCCCTCTTCTGGTGTGCATGAGGACAGAACACTCATGTACTTAAAATACATAAATAAATTTTAAAAAAGAAAAAAAAAAGAGTTTGTAATCAATCTCCTAATTTGTACCTTGGGGGGGGCACTAATATTTTGTAGAACTATTGTATATCCTAAATAATTAATAGAATCTCCTCTTTGTATTTTTTCAGTAGCAATTTGTAATCCCTAACAATGCAAAATTTTCTTTACTTTTTCAAACAGTTTTTCTAAAGTATCTACATTTAAATCAACTAGTAAAATATCGTTCATGTAATGGTAAACTCTAGATTGAAAAAACTGTTTACATATCATTTCTAATGAATGATGTACAAGTTATTGGCACAAGGTGGGGCTATTTAATATTTCATGTGTGAGAATCTTCCATTGATACCTCTTAACAGGCTGAGAATTATTATAAGTAGGCACTATGAAGGCAAATTTTTCTCTTTTTCTTGTAAAGGTAAAGTGAAAAAACAATATTGTTTTTTAAAAAAAAAGGATAACTCTTTTTTTGAAAAAAGATTTGTTTTTTTATTATGTATTCAGTGTTCTGCCTGCATGTATACCTGCATGACAGAAGAGGGCATCAGATCTCACTATAGATGGTTGTGAGCCACCATCTGGTTGCTAGGAATTGAACTCAGGACCTCTAGAAGAGAAGCCAGTGTTCTTGGACTCTGAGCCATCTCTCTGGCTCAACAATCTTTTAAATCAGTAATTATAAGAGGTCATCCTTTAGGTAACAAAGAAGACAAAGGAATTCCAGGCTGTAGAGAGCTGATTGGCTGAGTCACCTTCTTAACAGTTAGATCTGCTACCTTTATCCATTTTCCAGATTTATTTTTAATAACAAATATAGGAGAATTCCAATGGCAGGTTAATTCTTTAATATGCTGAGCATTTAGCTGCTCCTGTACCAACTGTTCTATGGCCTGTAGTTTCTCTGTTGTTAAAGGTCATTGTTCAACTCATACAGCTTTGTCTGTCAACTGTTTTAAAGGCAGGGCTGTTGGTTCCTTTGAAAGATCAGTAGCTGTTGTGCCCTATTCATGTACAACCTGAATCGTCGATGACTATTCTTTATAATACCGTCTAATATTTTTCCCAGAAACATACATTAATTTATGGTTTGTTTCTAATACTGGGGGAATATTAATTTGAGTATTCTATTGTTATACAAAATCATGTCCCCACGAATTTATTGCTATATTAGCCATGTATGACTTTAATTTTCATCTCTGCCCTTCTGGCCCTATACATTTGACTAAAGACAGGCTCTGTTTTACCTGAGATAGAGTTCTAATCCCTAAAAGCTGAACATTTACCTCCAGAACAGGCCAATTTGGATATCAAGATTCTGGTGCAATTATTGCTACATCTGCATCTATAAGATTTTCAGTGATGCTATTTATTTGTATTTTTAATTTTTGTCTTTGTTCATTCATAGAAGTTTTCCAAAATATTTGCTTTACAGTTTTCCCTGGATTTTGTGCTTTCTCTTCTATAGTGTTCCTTACCATCCAGAGCAGTATATTTTCTACCAATAGGCATTAGGTTCTCCAATTGCTCTGGAAGGAGTTTCCTCCACAAGGACAGGAAATGATGGAACCAAATTTGGCATGGAGCTTCCAAGAGGCCCCTTAAAGCATTTCCTGTCAACAAATGGTTTTCTTGACTGTCTTCTATAGAGTTACAGTAATAAAAACAGCCTGGTATTGGAATAAAAACAGACAAGAGGACAAATGGAATTGAATCGAAGACACAAATATCAATTCATACACCTAAGAACACCTGATTTTTCACAAAGAAGCTAAAAATATAAAGTGGAAAAAAGAAAGTATATTTAGCAAATGGTGCAAGCATATCTGGATATCAACACATAAAAGAATGCAAATAGATAGACTCTTTAAATATCAGCATAATCATCCTATCCAAGAAGTTGGTCTTGAGAGATTCCAATACCATTTTCCCTACTTTGTTATTCAATGGTCTTAGCTTCATCTTTCCACCAGTTCCTCCACTGTAATTGAGGACCAATCTCCAATACTTCTGTAACCAAGTCTCTCCAGTCTTGAAGGATAATTCTTTTATACGTTGACCACTAGTTTAACATCTGCTTTACAAAAGGAAAATACAAGCCATAGGAGACTATTGCTTCCTTAAATCTCCTTAAATCTAACATTTCCACAGGACTCCTACAGCCTTGGGGGTATCTACTATTTTGTAATTCCTGTAAGGTTACTGGGTAAATTAAAGTTGATTGTTTGAAAACTTTAGGCTGTTCTTCTCTAACATTAATGTGCAATGCTGAGATTGGTTCCTCTTTAAATTCTTGTCTGGGTTCTGAGTATCTCTATGATCTGTTTGAATAAATTTTTCTAAAACTTGTATCTTAGCACTCATATTAACTGGCTTTTTTTAGTGATAAAACAAAAAAATAAAACTGATGTTTATAATTGACTTTATATAAATCACATTTAAAGTAGTTATTTTTTTATTTAATCATTCCATTTTCAAACTGCTCAGTGTAATATCATACAGAAACCTAAATCTCTCATTTGTAATAGTGTTTCCCATTTTTTAATATAGGAAAAAAACTCTTTTAACTAATTCCTCCCTTTAATAATTCCCAATTTTCTCACCAAATCTGCCAACAATAATGGTGAAATGTGAGGTGTAGCATGGTCTCAGTGGAGAACACAGTCGGTGAACAGCCTGACTGAGGACAGCTGCAGCTGCTAGCATGTAGCCATGAGCCGAGAGTGGCATTCCGAGGAGAGTGGGCCCTAGGGGAAGCCAACAACCCATTGGGTAGAGGAAGCCAGCAATCTGAAAAAAAAAAAAAAACACATAGAAGCATGTGTAGGGGGAGTCTCTGGAAAGTAAGTCTTCCAGCATTTGGAGACTAGGTACTTCTGGGGTTTGGGTGGCAGCTAAAGACTGTTGTAGAGAGACCGCAACAGGAAAATCCTAAACTTGTTCAGTGGCTTGGGGAAAAAAGAGAAGAAATCCTAGCTGGTGGTGACTCCGGCAGAAGTCCCCAAGTGCAAGGCTGGTGTGTGCCAGTGGCTGCAAAACCATAGGCAAGCAGCTTTTTCATGAATTTGTACCTTAAAGTTGGGCACCATTGTTGCATGAGTTCTAATTGGTCCTAATAATAAAAAAACCAGAGCCAGATATCAGGGCAAATGCTGAAGGATCAGAGAGACAAAAGAGCAAGCCACAACCAACTCTTACATTCTTACCTTGCTTACTCCTCAGCTGGAAAAGAAAAAAAAAAGACAGACGGAGTTTCTGCCTCATCCTGCCTTAGATTCTTATCTCTGCCCAGCCATATCACTTCCTCTATGGTTAACCAGTGCCTAGCTCCACCCTCTTATCTTCAGGCAAATTTTGTTACAGCACAAATTAAATATATAACCACACTGGCCCATGTGGAAGAAGGGGAAGAGAATGGAAAGGGGAGGAAAGAGAATCAGGTGCAGCAGCCAGGAGGCTAAAGGTCCAAGAGAGAAATGTAACCAAAATATCGGGATTATATGGGGACAAGCCTCTGGGGGAAGGGCAATCCATCTTCTGGACTGGAGAGTTCAGGCTAGACAGTGGAGTGTGCTTTGATCTGCAACCTGTAACAGGTAGGAACTGAGGGATGCTGGGAGAATCTGGCAGCCAGGTCTGTTTTGATACATTAAAAAAAGGCACCTCCAACTTTTTGTCCCAGGCAGGAAATTTAACAGACATCCTGTTCATCCCTACCTAAGTTAGCGTTTTTAAGCTGGAAAATCAAAATAGTACAATCAAGAAATAGTGTCCGCATCAGATTCCAAACTTTCACTCCAGTTAAGGGGTGCTTTGTGCTTTTTAAGGACCTGTTGAAGATGACCGAGAGAAAGTCTACACAAGTTTTTTGTTTTGTTTTGTTTTGTTTTTGTTTTTTGTTTTGGACTTGCCTGGTAGGGTTGTCTGGAAGGGCAAGAGCTTTTTAAGAGCATCGCCAAGAGAATGGTTGGAATTTTGTCATCTGCTTGCCCACACAAGAGCAGCAACTTCTCTATGGGATTCCTGCAGAGCTGACACCATCCACCAGGCAAGCAGCGGAAGAATTCTTATCTGTCTTTCTTTATCTGGCCAAACTCCCTGTAGAGGGTAGAACCTGAAATACAGGTGAGGGGCTGAAAAGAAAGTAGAGGGCAGAAAGGAAAGGTGTTGCCATCACACCTTGACCCTTTCTCCTCAGTGAGGACTGAGATACAGACATTGACACAAACTTGACCAAGGCAGCAGAGGGATGAAGATCCTGGCTTGATCCGAGGATCAAGATTCTGGCTAGTGTCTTAGGATATGATAGTTTCCAATTCAGACTGTGTCTCTGTTAGAGCTACTCTTGCTGCAATGAAACATGAAGACCAAAGCAGTTTGGAGAGGAAAGTGTTTGTTTGGCTTACACTTCCATATCAGTGTTCGTGATCTCCAGAAGTCAGGATGGGAACTCACACAGGGCTGGGACCTGGAGGCAGGAGCTGATACAGAGGCCAAGAAGGGGTCTTGCCTATTAGCTTGCTCCCCATGGCTTATTCAGCCTGCTTTCTTATAGAAAACAGGACTGCCAGCCCAGAGGTTGCATCACTCACAGTGGCCTTGGCCCTCTCCCACCAATCGCTAATTTAAAAAATGTCCTATAAGCTTGCCCAGAGCCTGATCTTATGGAGGCATTTTCTTAATTGAGGCTCCCTCCTCTCAGATGACTTTAGCTTGTGTCAAGTTGACATAAAACTGTCCAGCACAGATTGTCTTCACATGTAAAGTAAATAGAAGATTTTAATCTAAAAGCAATGGGTCTGGGAAGGACTCATCATTGGGACGGGGATATTTATTGCCACCAATTAAAGTGGAGCAGACAAGGGGAGGAATGCATGTGGTTGCATTAATTATATGTTCTCAAGCTTAACTTTCAAGTTATACCAGCAAAAGATGAAGTCACAGTGTCCAAACCTCTCTATCTCTCAAAAAATCAGACCTCCAGATATTTTGTTGGGTTCCATCACCTGATAGCCTGTGATAATGCCCCATGCTTCTGTAAGTCTGATTTGCCTACATATAAATGATTTAGCGGGAACACAGCAGACAGAACTAGGGTTAGAGTAAGTACAGTTAAGCCTGTGGTCATGAATCTTGGTAGTTCAGTTAACATTGCATCTGCAAAGGGTTATAAAGCCTTGTGCTGTTAATTTTATATGGTTTTCTTTTCTTTTGTTTTTCTTCTTTCCTTTTTTGGGTATGATGCATATGTGGTGTAGTGTGTGTGTGTGTGTGTGTGTGTGTGTGTGTGTGTGTGTGTGTGTGTGGTTTTCATGTGTTTGAACTCATATATGGGCTTGAATGTCTGAAATCTTCCTCCATTGCCCTTCTATATATTCTCCCATCGGGCACTAACTAGTCTTGACTCTGATTAGCTTCCAAGATCAACCAAAATCAGCTACAAGCAAGGTGGTACGCCTGTAGATTCCCCTTTATTCTTTAAGGCCGGGTCTCTGTATTCAAACCTAGAGTTCAGAGATCAGGCTATTCTTACTAGCCAGCTTGCTGTGGTGTTTCCTTCTCAGGCTGGAATAGGTGAACTACCATGCTCCCCAAACATTATATATTTTCTGGGTATCTAAAACTCCAGTCCTCTTGTTTACATGCAAGTACTGACCACTGAGTCATCTCCCCACCCTGTATTACCACCTGAAAATTACGTGTTTATAAATTGTGGTAGATAGTTGATAGAATGGAAGAAAACATATGTGTAGTAGAACTTTCTTGGCCCACCAACCCCGAAATAATAACATGGAGACTTACTAATTCTGAAAGCTTGGCCTTTAGCTTAGGCATACTCCCAATTACCTCTTATAACTCAAATTAACTCATTTCTATTACTCTACATTCTGCCATATGACTTTTACCTCTCTTCATTTCTATATGTCTGACTCTCTAAGTTCTCACTGGCTTCTCTCGTGTGCCTCAGATTCTTCTCTAGTTCCTCTCTCTCCACGGAAGTCCTGCCTATTTTCTCCTACCTAGTTATTGGCTATTTAGCTCTTTATTTATTTGTTTTGTTTTGTTTTGTTTTTCGAGATAGAGGTTCTCTGTATAACAGTCCTAGCTGTTCTGGAACTCATTCTGTAGACCAGGCTGGCCTTGAACTCACAGAGATCTGCCTGCCTTTGCCTCCCTGAGTCCTGGGATTAAATGCATGTACCACGACTGCTAGGCTTAGCTCTTTATTAAGCCAATCAGAAGGTGCTTTTGACAAAGACACATCTTCCCACAACACATATGTAATCCTAATATTAAAGAAGTAATGGAAAGGACTACATGGACGGTAGAAAACATCACAGAATTTAGAATATCACCCAAAATGCAATAGAATACTATGTAATGTTCACTGCAATATGTGTATATGTGTATGTGTGTGTATGTCTGTATGCATGTGTGTGTACATGTATGTATATATGTGCATGTTATGGAGTGTGAGGGAAGTAGACCTTAGGAATAATTTCAAAATGTTTGATTTGATTGTTGATAAATTTGATGATATGGGAAAGACTTTGAAATTGTAAATAATTGCCAGCAAGATAGTTCAGTTGTTAAAGGTGCTATCCCCAAGTCTAACAATCTGAGTTTGAGCCTCTGAGCACACATAGTGGGAAGAACTGACTCCCATAGCATGTGCACACACACACACACCACACACACTCACATGAGCACACACGCACACGTGAACTTTATAAAACATAATGGATTTCACTAGGCAAGGTGGCACATGCCATTAGGAGGCAGAGGCTGGCAGATGGCAGATCTGCATGAGTTCAAGGCCAGCCTGGTCTACAATGCAGTTTCCCGACAGTCAGTGCTACAACAGAGAAACCCTGTCTTAAAAACAAAACAAAACCAGAGGGGTTTCCAGGTGTCCAAGGAGATGTCCCCAGCTTGTTCCTTGAGCAGCTGAGGAGAGGGAGCCTGAAATGGCCCTATCCTATAGCCACTCTGATGAATATCTTGCATATCACCATAGAACCTTCATCTGGCGATGGATGGAGATAGAGACAGAGACCCACACTGGAGCACTGGACTGAGCTCCCAAGGTCCAAATGAGGAGCAGAAGGAGGGAGAACATGAGCAAGAAAGTCAGGGCCGCGAGGAGTGCGCCCATCCACTGTGACGGTGGGGCTGATCTATTGGGAACTCATCAAGGGCAGCTGGACTGGGACTGATGGAGCATGTGATCAAACCGAACTCTCTGAAAGTGGTTGACATCAAGGGCTGAATGAGAAACCAAGGGCAAAGGCACTGGGTTTTGATTCTACTCCATGTCCTAGCTTTGTGGGAACCTAGTCTGTTTGGATCCTCAACTTCCTAGACCTGGATGGAAGTGGGAGGAGCTTGGACTTCCCACAGGGCAGGGAACCCTGACTGTTCTTTGGACTGGAGAGGGAGGGGGAGGGGGAATGGGAGGAGGGAGAGAGAAATGGGAGGAGGGGAAGAGGTGAAAATTTGTAATAATAATAATAAAGATGTAAGGAAAAACAAAACAAAACCAACCAAACAAAAAATAGATGAGCTCTAAAGTAAGGACACACGTCTGCATTTCTCTGATGTCCAAGGCCATTAGGTTGGGACTGCCTCACAGGTCTGGTTTGGCTTTTTTTTTTTTTGCAAGCGTGTTCCAGCTGTGCTTTGTATTTAAACCACTGTCTTGTGTCCTTCCCTGAGTCCTCACTGTACCACCACTGTTTTTTTTTTTTACATCCTCCTGCAGACTCTGTTACTGGATCACAGTTGTTCTTTTTATTGTTTGTTTGTTTGTTTTTGCCTTTCTCATTCTAAGAAATGGGTGAGACTAGCCTATCCCACGAAACTCAGTACACAGCACACTCAAAAAGCAAAGTAAAAGACAAATATAAATTTAAAACTTTTCTCAAAAATTGTTGCTTTCAACTTTGGGGTCTTGGGAAAGTGGTATATTCCTTCTTTGTCTGCAGACGTGTTTTCTCCAGGGATTCTGCCTCCTCTTTCCTAAGGATAGATAGGCTGGTACGTGGTGTGTTTTAAAATGAGAGGCTTTCAGAGCCTCCAAACAGGAGTAGCTTATTGCTTTTCTAATACAGAGCTGGCAAATAAAAGCCAAGAAGTCTGGTTGGTGTGAGAGAGAAGATCCAAAGTGAAAGGTTTCCATACCCTGATACTAAGTCTCTCCATCAAGGCAATAAATCAGATCAGGCCAAATTAATAAGACCAGGTTAATCTGCGCTAAGCAACTTCTGGGTGATCTCTGGGGCAATGTGTGTTCCAGGAACCAGAGCTTAAATATCCTGTAGGCATGTCCCAAGCATGCCAGGGGGAGGAGCCACCACTTGCTGGGCTTTCTGAAAGGGGAACCGAAGTGGAGTGGAAGTGGAATTCCCAGCTAAACGTCTGGGCAGAATCGGGAGCCCTCAAGGACTTTCAACACACCTCTGAAAAGATCATACATCTTGTTCTCACCAAGATTTTATGAAACCAGTCAGTATTGTGTATCAATTTCCTCCATGATAAAATATTCCATCTTGGGGGGGCATCTCTTTAAGATAGGGGCCACTCCCTGCCCAAAAGGAAGGTAAAGCACCCCACCCTTACTGTGCAGGGAAACTCCTTAAGTTTAGGAAGTAAATAACTCAAAGGCTTCAGAAAGACCTAAAAAATTATCTGGTGGCTGGGTTCATCCCTCCTTGACCAGACACTTGGAAGCAGCAGAGACTGGCCTAGCTGTCTGAGGAAGAAAAATAGATAGATAGATAGATAGATAGATAGATAGATAGATAGATAGATAGATAGATAGATAGATAGAGATAAATAAAGATAATCTGCTTTGCTGCCTGCAAGTTGTGCACTGAGACCCAGAGTTGCAACTTTTAGTGCATGCTGGGGTGGGGTTTGGTGATACAGATCTCTTTGAGTCATTTCTGCTTCTGTAAATAAGTCCTCACCTATGTGCCTATAAGTAACTTCCATAATCCTTTCTTGTTCACCAAGTTTGACTTCCATGGTTGTCTTACTTTGGTCTGCTGTCAGCCGGCAGGACTAGTGTCTCACAGTGGAAAGGGAGGGTGGTTTAGTGCTAATTAAGTTCATCCTTCTCCCCTACCTGAAGTTCTCTAAAAACAAAAGTGGGCTTCCCATGTGTTAGTTCTGATACCAAATCACCATATGCTTATCTGCTGAGAAGTCACTTTCCTACCTCAGCCTGGCGGCTTTCGTTGGAGGATCACGGTGTCCTCAGAGACATCACAAACTAGTCCCTGTCAGGTTTCCTGTTCATGGTCCCATCTATTGAACAGCTCTTCTGAATGGCAAGCCAGAGACAGGGAGTCTAGCGGAAGAGGTCGCTGTGGTAGAAACGGACTGTGTTCCTTGGCTAGTGGTTGTTAGAAAGGCAGCCCCTGGATCTCATTCACTGAAAAGTCCAAATGCACTGTGACATGTCAGATATGCATATGCTAAGGCTGTGACATGCCGCCTTATCAGGAAATGTTTGAGAAGCTTCCATCTATACCCAAGAAAAACATGGGCTGTGAAAAACTATATAACCTGGTAGTGATGCTCCATTCTCAAAATATCATATGAAAGATAGACTCTTAAAAGGAGAGCCACTGAAGAAAAAAAGTTGAATAATATTTGATTATATTTGACTTTTAATGTTCTCATCAGAAATTCTTAGTTAATTTTGACACAATCTTTTTAAAGGGAAAGGCCATCAATTTTGTCATTAAAATGAGGGGGTGAATAAAATATAAGGATAAAAAGTTTTGTTTTTGTCTTTTATCCTCCAAAATTACAGAAGCGAATCCCTGGGGAAATTTCATATTGTGAATCTGTAGTGGGCTATAGTCACACCATCTCATGACCACTGCACTGTAGTCACACCATCACACGGCCACTGCCCTGTAGTCACACCATCTCACGGCCGCTGCCCTGTAGTCACACCATCTCACGGCCACTGCCCTGTAGTCACACCATCTCACGGCCACTGCCCTGTAGTCACGCCATCTCACGGCCACTGCATTGTAGTCACACCATCTCACGGCCTCTGCCCTGTAGTCACACCATCTCATGACCACTGCCCTGTAGTCACACCATCTCATGGCCGCTGCCCTGTAGTCACACCATCTCATGACCACTGCCCTGTAGTCACACCATCTCATGGCCGCTGCCCTGTAGTCACACCATCTCATGACCACTGCCCTGTAGTCACACCATCTCATGGCCGCTGCCCTGTAGTCACACCATCTCATGGCCACTGCCCTGTAGTCACACCATCTCATGGCCTCTGCCCTGTAGTCACACCATCTCACGGCCACTGCCCTGTAGTCACACCATCTCACGGCCACTGCCCTGTAGTCACACCATCTCACGGCCACTGCCCTGTAGTCACACCATCTCACGGCCACTGCCCTGTAGTCACACCATCTCACGGCCACTGCCCTGTAGTCACAGTATCTCACGGCCACTGCCCTGTAGTCACACCATCTCATGGCCACTGCCCTGTAGTCACACCATCTCACGGCCACTGCCCTGCTGCACTGTAGTCACACCATCTCACAGCAGCTGCCCTGTAGTCACACCATCTCACGGCCTCTGCCCTGTAGTCACCTCTTCTCACGGCCACTGCCCTGTAGTCACACCATCTCACGGCCACTGCCCTGTAGTCACACCATCTCATGACCACTGCATTGTAGTCACACCATCTCACGGCCACTGCCCTGTAGTCACACCATCTCACGGCCACTGCCCTGCTGCACTGTAGTCACGCCATCTCACGGCCACTGCCCTGTAGTCACACCATCTCATGGCCGCTGCCCTGTAGTCACGCCATCTCACAGCAGCTGCCCTGTAGTCACACCATCTCACGGCCGCTGCCCTGTAGTCACACCATCTCACGGCCACTGCATTGTAGTCACGCCATCTCACGGCCACTGCATTGTAGTCACGCCATCTCACGGCCACTGCCCTGTAGTCACACCATCTCACGGCCGCTGCCCTGTAGTCACACCATCTCACGGCCGCTGCCCTGTAGTTGTTGATTGCCTTGGTGGGCTACTTAGTCTAGGGTTAGTAGCCCGCCTGGCAGTTCAGTTATTCCAGGGTCACGGAGAGGCACTACCTGGAAGATATGGGCTAGGAGACAGGAAGAAGGCCATGCAAAGTTTGTCAAAGCCTCCGTTTATTACAGATGGCGTACAGCTTTATATATGGTAAAGAGTTGGGGGATGGGCACAGGGTTCTGGGCTCTTGCCGCGTGGTTCACGTTGGTCACGTAGGCAGGAGGTTATCTTCGGTCAGGTCACTGTAGGCCTGGAAGTTGACACACCTAGCTCCCTAGATAGTTTGGAATGTGGGGTGGGTTCCGCTAACAGATAGCTCTCATTAACAATTTGGGTGTGGGGTAGGCTTTGATTCCTAACACAATTAGGGGTGTGGGGTTCTCTGCAGACTCCCCAGGGTGATGGTTCCTGTAATGATTTTAGGAGGAAATTGGCTCCTGACATGTAGTCACGCCATCTCATGACCACTGCCCTGTAGTCACGCCATCTCATGACCACTGCCCTGTAGTCACACCATCTCACGGCCACTGCCCTGTAGTCACACCATCTCATGACCACTGCCCTGTAGTCACACCATCTCATGACCACTGCCCTGTAGTCACACCATCTCATGACCACTGCATTGTAGTCACGCCATCTCATGACCACTGCCCTGTAGTCACACCATCTCACGGCCACTGCCCTGTAGTCACACCATCTCATGACCACTGCCCTGTAGTCACACCATCTCATGACCACTGCCCTGTAGTCACACCATCTCATGACCACTGCATTGTAGTCACACCATCTCATGACCACTGCCCTGTAGTCACACCATCTCACGGCCACTGCCCTGTAGTCACACCATCTCATGACCACTGCCCTGTAGTCACACCATCTCACGGCCACTGCCCTGTAGTCACGCCATCTCACGGCCTCTGCCCTGTAGTCACCTCTTCTCACGGCCACTGCCCTGTAGTCACACCATCTCATGACCACTGCCCTGTAGTCACACCATCTCACGGCCACTGCCCTGTAGTCACACCATCTCATGACCACTGCCCTGTAGTCACACCATCTCACGGCCACTGCCCTGTAGTCACACCATCTCATGACCACTGCCCTGTAGTCACACCATCTCACGGCCACTGCCCTGTAGTCACGCCATCTCACGGCCTCTGCCCTGTAGTCACCTCTTCTCACGGCCACTGCCCTGTAGTCACACCATCTCATGACCACTGCCCTGTAGTCACGCCATCTCACGGCCACTGCCCTGTAGTCACGCCATCTCACGGCCTCTGCCCTGTAGTCACCTCTTCTCATGGCCGCTGCCCTGTAGTCACACCATCTCATGACCACTGCCCTGTAGTCACGCCATCTCACGGCCACTGCCCTGTAGTCACGCCATCTCATGGCCTCTGCCCTGTAGTCACCTCTTCTCACGGCCTCTGCCCTGTAGTCACACCATCTCACGGCCGCTGCCCTGTAGTCACACCATCTCACGGCCTCTGCCCTGTAGTCACACCATCTCACGGCCGCTGCCCTGTAGTCACACCATCTCATGGCCACTGCCCTGTAGTCACACCATCTCACGGCCGCTGCCCTGTAGTCACACCATCTCACGGCCACTGCATTGTAGTCACACCATCTCACGACCACTGCACTGTAGTCACACCATCTCACGGCCACTGCACTGTAGTCACACCATCTCACGGCCACTGCACTGTAGTCACACCATCTCACGGCCACTGCACTGTAGTCACGCCATCTCACGGCCACTGCCCTGTAGTCACACCATCTCACGGCCACTGCCCTGTAGTCACACCATCTCACGGCCACTGCACTGTAGTCACACCATCTCACGGCCACTGCCCTGTAGTCACACCATCTCATGGCCACTGCCCTGTAGTCACACCATCTCACGGCCACTGCACTGTAGTCACACCATCTCACGGCCACTGCACTGTAGTCACAGTATCTCACGGCCACTGCCCTGTAGTCACACCATCTCATGGCCACTGCCCTGTAGTCACACCATCTCACGGCCGCTGCCCTGTAGTCACACCATCTCACGGCCACTGCACTGTAGTCACAGTATCTCACGGCCACTGCCCTGTAGTCACACCATCTCACTGCCACTGCACTGTAGTCACAGTATCTCACGGCCACTGCCCTGTAGTCACGCCATCTCACGGCCTCTGCCCTGTAGTCACACCATCTCACGGCCGCTGCCCTGTAGTCACACCATCTCACGGCCACTGCACTGTAGTCACAGTATCTCACGGCCACTGCCCTGTAGTCACACCATCTCACTGCCACTGCACTGTAGTCACAGTATCTCACGGCCACTGCCTTGTAGTCACACCATCTCACGGCCGCTGCCCTGTAGTCACGCCATCTATATCTTTTTAAACGCACCCCAGTTGAGGAAATATCTAAATGTGTCCTAAACTTGGTCATGGGAAAAAAGTTATAGAATAATTTTTTCAAAAAATCACTTTTGGTTATAAATCACTGTATTAAAATTCTCTTGAAGTTCTCTTTAAAGCATCAGTATCACCAGAGTTAGCACGCAGTGTTGGAGTGGAAGGGAGAAAAGGATAGTACCATCTATCTTCATTTTAACAAGGACAGTGAACACAGGACAAACGGAACTGGGAGGGTTTGGGGTTCTGCAGGTGGTGGTTCACACACTGTAGCTGGACACAAAATAAGGACAGTTCCTTGCTCTGTTTTCGGAGGCTAGCTGAGATTTCCAAAGCCACATACTCTGCGTAAACACATCTTAATGACTGTAGGGAAGGTTGAGAACTGGGCTTGGGAATCAGCATCCAGCTTCAGCATCGCAAAGCCCAGTGTAGCAAGAACAGGAGTAGAGCTTTGGCAATTCCAGGACTGTGATAACGTTGTTAGGATTCTGAGTAAAAAGATCTGAGATCACAGAGAGTGAGGAGGCGCTGGAGGGTCAAGCTCCATTCATTCCTATAATACTGGTGAGGGGAGAAGGGGCCCAGAAGGAAACAGTCTGCTGACCATATCAAAACTAATTCATGGCAGAACCAGTCAATCCAAAGTATTTTGACTTCCATCCAGAATATTTATATAGGTATAGTTCTATAAAATGCTAAGTTCAATTTTTAAAAATTGTATGTGTGTATGTGAGTGCATGCATGCATGTAGACATGTTCAAATATGTGTGAATGCAATCAGTGTATGTGTACGGGTACTTGTATATGTGTGCACGTGAGGCCAGAGCTGGACATCAGAAGCATCATTCGATTGCTTTCCAGTTCATTTATTGAGACAGTGTCTCTCACTAGAACCTGAGATTGATAATCCCACTAGTCTAGCTAGCTAGTTTGTTATCCCTGCTTCTCAAACCCTTAGGATGCAGTTGTACTGATACACACACTGGGCTATGGGTGCTTGAAATGGGAACTTGGGTCCTCACACTTGTATGGAAAGTGTTTTACCTGTGTCATACTCCCCAGCCCCCCAATTTTATTTTGTTTTCTTCTTACTTCGACACTATAGAATGTAGTAGACACCGTGTTGAGATCTCAGCAGTCTCTTTCGTTCCAGGAGGTTCTGGGGAGGACAATGATAAGTTTCTCTCTCAATAGATTTCCATTTGAATGAGATGCACTTGGCCAGATTATGGTTTTGATGCAGTCTGCAAGTAAGGACAGAGGGAGTCCTTGGGAATGTCTGGGTAAAGAAGCCACAGGCCGGGGTCCAGTAGGTGGTCAGGTGATCAGAAAGTTAGACTTTGTTTTCTAGAGGAGCCAAGAGAAGTAACAAAGTCAGAATTTAAAGCATCATGGATGAGTGAGTCCCATACTGGTGAGGTTAATGAGTCCTAACATTTTTTTAAATGAATTCTTTGAAATCATGACATTAAGTAAAGTGCTAATTTTAAATACAGATATACTTGATACTTCAAATTTAACAAATTAATTTTGTTCCTAAGACTTTGTTTAATGGTTTAAAATTTCACAAAAGAGCCTAGGCAGTTTTCATGCTCACCTTAGGAGACCTGGATAGAGGTGGGTCGTCCTTGGACTTCCCACAGGGCAGGGAACCCTGATTGCTCTTTGGGCTGACGAGGGAGGGGGACTTGATTGGGGGAGGGAGAGGGAAATGGGAGGCGGTGGCGGGGAGGAGGCAGAAATCTTTAATAAATAAATAAAAAAAATAAAATTTTACTAAATAAATTCAATGCCAATTTCTTTACTAAAAAGCAAAACAAAGCTATTTTCTTTCTTCCTTTAGATTTTTCTGTGTGTGTGTGTGTTTGTGTGTGTGTGTGCATGTGTGTGTCCCCTACTCCAATCTCATTACCTTTTCAAGCATTGATACTAAATCACACTCAAGGTTAATATTTGCAACAACAATCATATTTTGGCAAATATTAGGTATGCAATTGAAATTATGCTTCTTCAAATCAATTTCTTTTAGGTTTTCATCAGACAAGGGTGTCTGTTAATGAGATTCTGAAATTTCTAGCGGTGGAGAGGGACCTCCTGGGACTTGGAGAGGTTTTATCCTACAGTGGACTGAGATGAGCCACTCAGACATTCAGCATTAAAGGACAAAAGAGAAGGAGAAACATAACAGTGGGAAAGAAGCAGAGATGCTAGGGCAAGCGCATCATGGGTTTCCTCATCCATTCTGTTGAGCAAAGTCAACAAGGGTGTATCATCGACAAAGCAGTCTAGGAGGAGAGGCAGGTAGCTGGTGGTGGAGGTCAGGCATCTTAGCAACTAAGGCTTCAGTGTCCTTGGCTCTTTCTAATTCTCTATAATTCCACCATGTGGAAGTTTGGAGCCTTTCAGAAAATGGTTAGAAAAGTTCCTAGACTTGATAACCTGTTATTTGGAGGGATTCTTTCATTAGACTCTGGTACGGAAAAGAGACTATCCTCAGTTACGTGGGTTTAGGTTTAGATTAAAGCATAATTCTGCGACTGTTGTTTATAGAGTCTATCTGCTCTAGTTAATTTCTATTGCTGTAGCAAAATGCTTACCCAAACCAATTTAGGGAGGGATTGATTTGGCCTGCACTTCCGTATTGGCGTTCATCATTGAGGAAAGTCAAGGCAGGACCTCAGGCAGTTCCTCAGGGATTAACTTGAAGTGGAGACCATGGAGGAAAGCTCTTTATTGGCTTGCCTCCTCTGGCTTGCTTGATACCTTTCTAATATGGCCCAGACTCATCTGCTCAGGGGAAGCACCACTGACAGTGGCCTAGGCTCTTCCACATCAACCAGAGATCAAGAAGTGTCCCACAGACCATTCTGATGGAGAAAGGAAATTCTTTGACTGAAGCCCCAGGTGACTCTAGTTTGTGTCAAGTTGACAGAAACTAACTGGTACACTAGCTCTTCATTTGTATACCTGGCTTAGCCTCTTGAATCTCTATTCATCGTATCTGAACAAAGACGATAAGTTAACACACCACAAGGGAACTTGATGTAAATTGTCCACAAATTGAGCGTTGGGACTATTCTTATGTGGTATGTTTGGATTTCCATCTAGATACTGCCCCCCCATGCAAAAACATTAAACTTTTTATTTATTTATTTATTTATTTATTTATTGGAAAAGGTTTCAAAACATCATTATTTTGAAGTGGACTTCTCCATCCTTTTCCCACCGAGCTGAGACCAGAGAGGTATGTATTTCAGCTTTGCTCTAGACAGACTCAGGACAGAGCCAGCCAGGAGTCCTGCCAGAGGAGTGCAGGCCAGCACCCGAGGGATGGTTCTAACATGGTTAGAAAAACATGGGGGACCACACTTAGGCTACACCAGCAACTGAAACCCAGGCATCGAGGACAGAGATGTCCCTATCAAGGTTGTCTTTTTCCTCTTTTTCTCCCTCTATATTTTCATCCCTTCTCTTTTCCCAGGGAGGAGTCAGGACCTGGCCTGCTGGGATTTGAAGTACAGACCATGTCTGGTGACTGGGATAGATGCCAAGGACTGGGGCCTAGGCTCCCAACCTAACACCTTTCCCCTTTTCCCCACTTCTCCTTTCACAGCCCCGCCCCCATCTCCCTCTCTTGAGCTGCCTCACTCCACCCTTTTATGCTTCCTTGATTTCTGCACTGTCTCTGGGTTCGAATTCTCACATGTAGTGATGCTTACTGTGTGAGCGCCCACAGTTATGAGCCTCTTCCACCTTGACTGGAGGTAAGAGAGAGAGTTTGAGTTCATTTTTGCTCTTTCAAAGTTGTTGCCCACAGCCGTGGCGATAAACAAGAGATTCTGACCTAGGCTGTGGGAATTCGTATTTTGGGTATAGAGATGGATCTGCTCCACCTCGACAGAAGGTCGGAGCGTTTAAGTCTATTCCTTATATCATGTTAATGAAATTTGTTGCCTCGCCCCGCCCCTTTTGGAGTGGGCGTCTAGGAGTGTGGGTAAAATAAACGCAGGTGGATTCTGTATTCACTGAATGTCCCTCCTGACGCTGTTCTGTGTTGCTGCCTCTTGTTTCTCTCATATCTCTCTCTGTTCCTTTGGCTTAACAGTTGTGATCTTCAAGCTCCTGCCCCGGCATGTACGGATTTCATTGAGGCTGGTTTTGAACAGAACTACTTTGATTTTTATCATGTTTTATGACTGAAGGATGCAGTCTTCAGCAGTAGGTTCTTACCAGTAATTATAGCCCATTGTCTTTGTCCTTGGTTATTCCCCTGAACCAGAACAGAAACTATGGCTTTCTCAGTTTGCTTTCTTAGACAATCCAGGACTACCAACTCTAGGATGGCACTAACCACGGTGGGCTGTGCCATCAATCATTAATTAATGAAATGCAATTATTTACTTATTTATTATTTTTTAAACATCTCTCTTTCCTTCCTTTTGATTCATTTTACATTCTAATCTCAGTTCTCCACCCCACCCCTTCCTCTGCCTCCCCTTGCCTTTCCCACAGCCCATCCCACATCCACTCCTCTCAAAGGGTAAAAGGGAAAAAAATTCTCTTTAATTACAAATTAATTAATTAATTAAATGCCCTATGGACATGCCCACAGGCCAATCTGACGGAGGCAGTTTCTTAGTTTAAGTTCTCTTCTCAGGTAACGCTAGCTTGTGGCAAATTGACCAAAAACAAAAATAAAAACAAGAAAAAGAACCCACAGAAAGTTACAGTAACAGTGTTTTGTTCAAAGGGACTCTTGAAAGTTAAGTGGCAAGTACTTATGCAAAGACTGCCCGGCATGGCGGTCAGAGGTCAGACTGCATTTTCCTGCGAGTCACGTTTTTTTTTTTCAGCCCCTTACATTTCCATGGGAATAATTAACATTGTTTATTTATACGCCTCCCTTTTTGCTGTTCAACAAAAATATGAGTCCTCGCAAGGAAAGGGTTAGACCATCTCCGTGACATGAGCAGAGAGGTGGAGTGTGTCCATGACTTGTTTAGTTTGGAATTTTAAAGTTCCATCAAGAATGAAGGTAAGCATAGAAAAGGAGCCACTAAGGAAACTGGAAAGAAACACTCAGTCTTGGAATGTGGCAGCCCTGTTTGATTTTAAATGTAGGTTAAATATTAATTTTTGTAAAAAAAAAAAGTTCTTCCTCCTAGAGGAGGCCTTTTTCTTCTCACTCTTTTATGCTGACAGACTGTTGACTGGCCTTTCACACTAAATTGGTTGGGAAAAAAAGCTTCAGATGACCCTATTTGCGTAAGAAAAAAAAGAAGTCTTCCAAACAACTCCCTTGTCGCCAGCATCAACAGCAGCTGAACACGGGCTGAGTTGTTGCACAGTGAGAATTATTCCTTTCATTTCAAAAGCATCTGATGTTTGGGGCAAGCGAGAGCCCTGGCTGGTTAAACATGATCAAAATAAACTAGCATCGCATTTGCTTCTGGAACACATTGATTAAATCACCTGCTGAGGTCTGAGGACACGTTTTGTTTCTCCAGAAAGGTTTTCTAAGAAGGGAGGACAGTTCAAAAGTCTAAGTTGATTGGGAGAGACTAAGAAGCATTTGAAGATCTTCTCTTTCCAGAATTCCTTTCTGCTGATGAAACCCTGCAGCAAGTGCACCCAAGCTGTTGATGACTTAAAAACAGAAGTCAAAGGGAGATGGAGCTTCTGTCAAGACCCATTCCAAATATAATAAAAAGGGAGTTGATTGGATGTCTCTTCAAGGCCCTGGATGAGCTCTCTTGTGCTTTGGCTATTCTTTAAAATTGCAGGGAACGGGAATGAAGACTGAAGTGTCTGGCTCTCCTTTGTTACCTGTCTTGGCAGAAATGTCAACAGTTTTTTTCAGTAGCTCTTGTCTCAAGCCATTGCTTTCTCCTTCCTTCCTTCCTTCCTTCCTTCCTTCCTTCCTTCCTTCCTTCCTTCCTTCCTTTTTTCTTTCTTTCCTTTTCTTTCTCCCATCTTTCTTTTTTTTTCCTTTCATGCATTTCTTTCACATTCAGAAAGAAGCGGTTCACAAAAGTACTATCACCCAGTGTTCTAGGACACAGTATACCTGTTATGCCCAAATCCGTGGGTCCCCACAAAAGCCAACAAAGGAGACCGAGTCCCATATATAAAAGCAAAGAGCCTTTATTTTAATCAAGTTTGTAAATTCGGTCTCTCCACATGTCCAACATATTGGAATATCCAGAGAGCCTCGAGCTCAATTAGAATTGGGTTTTTATAGTAGTAAAGGTGGGGGTGAGGGGTCTCTGAGGTTCAGGACCCCTGATTGGCTGACATTTGTCTAGGGTGTCCCGGTGAAGTGCTGGCAGGTGTTTCTATCTACAGTGCTTGGAATGCCAGGAATTTCCTTTGAATGGTCTGCTCTTGGATGGGGGTTGGGTAAGATTGGCCTTACAGGCATTGTCTCAGGGTAAACTATTGAGACTCCAGACTCCATTTAAATTTATCGATGGCCAGAGTCCCAGGTGATAATGGTTGGAAGTAAAGAACTTCCTTTGGATGACCTGCCCAGACTTAGCTCTCATGGCTGGCCCCCACATATACATTTTATACTTTGTTATGTGCGATTAAGCATTGTTTTCCTGTCTGTTCCTGTGCTGTGACCTGTGGGTCTCAGCTTCCTCGTGGGTATATGGGAATTGGGAAAAGTTTGCAATGCTAAATTACTGTCCCAAGATTCTTGAAGTTTAGCTGTGGCCTTGTTTCTTAAGGCTTATTAGCCAGTTTTTTAAAATGTGAGACTAGTCCTGTACCTTACAAGACATTCAGCACCATTCTTTGCTTCTACCTCCTAGACACCAATTGTATGATGTTCTTTCTCACGCCACTGAGCTGACAGCGAAAACTGTCTCCATTGTCAAGTGCCCCTGGGTGGGGACATCATTCCAGGATCTCAGATTTCAATGTGTATCAGAATATCCGAGATGGGAGTGCAAACGGGAGGGGGGCAGGCTTGATTCCACTTCGAAATGCAATTTTTTTTATTGTTGTTGTTAATTTCGTCTTTGGTAATACCATAAAGTTCAAAATTGATTCTTTATGAGAAATTAGATAATGAAGCATGGCATCCTGCATCGGGAGTTCCAGCATCAAAAAGGAAATTGACAGAAAGGCAAATTTGAGGTCCTGTCACAGATCTATCTGATAAGCCAGGAACTATCAAATTTGGGGTCCAAAACTTTTCATCCAACTTCAAAAGGCGAGTCAGATTGGGCTTGCTAGGGAAGCATATCATCAAAACCCCTTTTACTCCAGAGTCTCATGAAGGTAACACAACATCCTGTTAGTCTCAGGAACATTCCCAGACCACATGAAGCCCCACCTACATGCGAGGCATTTTTTTTTCTTTTGAGACATAGTAGCTTTGGAGCTTATTGTGGAACTCACTCTGTAGACCAGGCTGGCCTCAAACTCCCAGAGATCCGCCTGCCTCTGCCTCCTGAGTGCTGGGATTAAAGGTGTGTGCCGCTGCCACCTAGCACATGTGAGTCATCTCTAAAGACAGTGTTCTCAACCTTGGTTTGAGAATAGAAGCATCAGAGCTACTTTGGCAAATCCCGTTGGTTAGGTGGTGTCATAGGTTAGGTTAGCTGTACCATACCAATTAAATCCAGAATCCCTCAGAACTGGGACCAGATAAAAATGTTTACATTAATCAGGTCATTTCAGTGTTCTGAAAAATCTCAGGTGCTACCTTGTAACTGGAGGTTTCTCTCCTGTCTACCAGTTCCCAAAAACCACTCTGAGCCTTAATGTTAATTACAAACTGTTCTGGCTTATTAGCTCAGGCTTCTAATTAACTAGCTCTTACAACTTAAATTAACTCATTCCTATTAGTCTGTGTTTTACCACAAGACTTGTGGCACATCTTTGCTTCCCCAGTGGCTTCTAGCATCTCTCTGACTCCTCCCTTTTTCTCCCTGTATCTCTCTTTGGATTTCCAGCCTGGCTCTATTCTGCCTGGCTATTGGCCAAATCAGCTTCTTTTTTAACCAATGATAATAAAACATATTCACAGTATACAGAGAGACATCCTTGTAGTGATATTTCATTTGTATTTTAATAAATAAAACTTGCCCAAAGTTCCGAGAGTATAACAGCCCCACTAGTCATTCTTACAGACTAGACAACAGTGACACACACCTTTGATCCCAGTAGCCACACCAGTTTGTCATAGAAACCACGCAGTAGTGGTGCACACCATTAACCCCAGCACTAGAGAGGAATATAAAATGGGAGGAGACAGCTCTCACTCACAGTCTCATTCTGAGACTCCTAGAGGCAGCATAGTCATTTCAGACTGAGGTAGAGGTAAAAGCCAGTGGCTGGCTGTTTTGCTTTTCTGGCCTTCAGGCTAGCTTTACACATTCAACACTACCTGAATGAATTATCTGTCATTACCTTGTGGCTGTGCACAAGTATGATACACAAAAGGCTTGAAAGCTTGTCCCTGTCACAGCTGGGAACCAGCAGTTTGTTTGTGGACTATAGACTGTAGGTTCTTGATTCTGTCCGTGTCTTTTCTCCCAAGGTTTCTTAGCTATGTCCTGCCAGAAGGTTCAGCTGCTCCGTTACTAGACACAGTTAAGTATGGTCCACATTCTTAACTTGTATTAGAGTCCTGTATTTTGTGTTCATATCTGCATAGCTCTGTAATCTCCCTGAAATAAGGACTCTGGTATGACCATCTCTTCCCCCATAATAATACACCAGGGGCAGGCACTAAAAATATGAAGTTAATGACACACATTTAGTGATACAAATTTCTCCTATGTAGAGCTGAGATATGTAAAAGCATCTTGACATTTGGTCTGCACCCCAAACACTACTTCTAACTGTGTGCTTCTAATCCTTCTCCAAGTGGACTGATACACTTTAGATTCCAGTGTCTTTATCTGAACAGTTCATCACTAGGAGGAAAAGTCTATGCTAATTCTGGAGCTCCATGTCAAGCTCCAAGATAAGTCCCACACTGGAGCTTTGGCTTCAGCAGAAAGAGACAACTTAGACATATTAGAGAATTTGGTGGGAAAATAATATGTACATGAATCAGTTATATAGTCAGGAATGTTCATGGCCAAAGTGCCAAAACTCAACAGAACGAACACGGGAAATGGCATGACACTCTGGCAACCTTCTTGGATAATTGCCATTTCACACAAAACCTTTCTTTGGGAAATTCAGATCAGCTGGACAATATATGTGGTTCTTTCCTATTGGTCATCCTCCCCGTCTTCCAGAGACTATGATAAGATTCTCACAGACAATTCTAGACAAGCAGAATTCCGCCCAAGAAATTGCAGGCTGGACTCCAGAGTCTAGCACACACACACATTTTTTTTCCCTCTGAGTGTGGAGCCAAGGAGCAGAAAAGAGGGGAACACCTTGGCTATGAAGGTATTTATGACCCAGGAGAAGGGGAGGAGCAGGAAAGCCTCCAGCTAGTTCCCTGGACTCTGGCAGCTGTTTCTGTCAGAGTTCCCACTTCTAGATTGATGTTCATTGCTTAAGTCCCAGAGTACTGGGTTTGTTAAACTGCCTCTTTGTTTAACTCTCACAATAGGGATTTATGTCCAAAGAGCACTGGACATGTTGGGCACTTGGCGGCCTTAGAAGAGGTAACTGAGGCTCTGCTGCACAGAGTCACACATCTGGAAAACTGCCAGAAGCAGCTTCACCTTCCTCCAGAGGTTTGGACAGGAAACTCGGGTCATTTATCGTCCTCTCGTTAGCATACTCTCCACACAGTGCAGGAACACATCCACACACAGCCAAAGGAGAAAGCAAGAGAGAGAGAGAGAGACCCTGCCCTCCTAGAGGGGGAAACCCTGCCCTAGAGGGAGCAGGAAGCTTCTATTCCCGTGGCCCAGAGTTAGGTCCATCCTTTGCTTATGCTTAGCTGTATAAACTTAGGCAAACCAAATGTACTCTCCTCAAATCTACTCAACTGGCCTGAGCCCCTCCCTCTCCCAAGTGCGTTTCACAGAGGCTGAAATGGATCTTCGTGTTGCCTCGGAGGGTGAAGGACTGCGAAGAGTAAAACTGCAGAATGCGACAGTGAACCTCACTTCCTCAAGTGCAGAAGAGATAGCAACACTATCCTCTTCTGCCACCCACAAGGGACCCCACACGCAAAACTTGTCCCTGGGGTTTGCCTCTCGTGCGGCTAGCTCTCAGGCCGCTGGAGCGCGGCTCGCGGAGGCTCGGCGGGCGGCAGGAGGAGCGTGTGAGTTGGAGGCGTCCCTTTAAGAGCGGCCAGCCGGGCGAGCCTCCGCCTCCAGGACCGCAGCGCGCCGCCGGTCACCTGGGGCTGTCGGGCAGTAGGCTCGCGGGGGACCGGCGTGCTAGCTCGGGGAGCCGGAGCGGGGCTCGGACGCGAGGTGCGGCGGGAGCAGACACGGAGCGCAGCTGTTCCCGGGTGGGTTTGGCGGAGGATGCGGGAGAGCACGTGGGTGTCGCTGCTGCTGCTGCTGCTGCCCGCGCCGCAGTGGGGCGGCCCCCAGGACGGCCGCCCAGAGCCGGAGCCGGAGCCCGAGCGCGGTCCTCTGCAACCCTTCGATCTGCTCTACGCTAGCGGCGTGGCTGCCTACTACAGCGGCGACTACGAGCGTGCGGTGCGTGACCTGGAAGCCGCGCTGCGCAGCCACCGGCGCCTGAGAGACATCCGCACGCGCTGTGCCCGCCACTGCGCGGCGCGCCGCCCGCTCGCACCCCCGGGCGCCGGCCCGGGAGCCGAGCTGCCCTTCTTCCGAGCGCTGCTCGAGCGGGCGCGCTGCTCCCGCAGCTGCCAGAGACAGCGCCTGGGCGGCCCCGTGTCCCGGCACCGCGTCAGCGAGGACGTGCGCAGCGACTTCCAGCGCAGAGTGCCCTACAACTACCTGCAGCGGGCCTACCTCAAGGTACTAAGCGCGTCTGCCTCTAAAGCCCGCGGGTCCCTTCCTAGGGCTGGCCCCGAGGCATTGCTCCTATTCTACCTTTCACAGTGGCTGTCCTGTGCGTGAAAGTAGACGCCCAGAGACTAGATGGACTTAGGCAGGTCCCCTTTGCTCTCTGTCTCAGCATCAGCTTCACTCGCAAAAGGGGGCTGGGCCAGTAATATTGTCTCAAAAGTGTGCTACATGTGCCTGTAGTCTACCTAAAATGCTAAATTCCTTGACATACCCTAATCCTGATTTCTCTTTCTTCTCCTGGTCTGCAATCTGAACCTTCTAAGTTAAACAAAGTTTTCTCAAGCTAAAAGGAAACATGGTCCCAAGCGAAGTTATTTCTCTTCAACTATAGAAGAGCAAAGAGAAAAGATGGGGACAGTATGCTTGAGGCCGTATGAGGCAATCTCATTGAAAATATGGACTTTTGGGGGTACTGTTTCAGGTTATTAGGGGTTCCTCCCGTTCCGGTTTGCTTTACCTCAGATGCCCAATGCTTTCTGGTTTTATTTGCATCTATTTAACTTCCGTGAAGGTACTGTCAAGAGGTATGCAATCCAACTGTCATATTTTCAGAACTCACAGTTTAAATGACCTAACTGGACGCATAGCAGGCAGATTTAGAATGAATTCCTTAGTCTCCACTTCCACAAACTCATGTTTCTCCAGTTCTTCCTACCTTCGACTTTCTGTCGAAGTGGGTGGATATATCCAGGGCTTTCCCACAGCGGTGGGAGGAGTTAATAACGTCACAACAGAGACCTCATCTCAGGGCTCCAGCGTGCGCAGTGCTGAAGTTCAGGAGTTGACTAGACTGGGTCAGGCAATGGGGAGAAAGCCAAATTTCTTTCCAGGACTTGTGAATTGTCTTTCTCCTGCTGTTTCCAAACGGTTTGCTAAGGCATGCATTAAGCATAGCGTTGCTTTTTAAAAAGAGAGTGGTACAGTATTTCCTGTTCTTCCAGGTATCAAGTCAATTCTGGGAGAGGGCCCCATGAGAGTCAATAGCAAAAATATTCCAAGTTGGTTCCCAGAGCAGAGTGTGTGTGGTTGGGTGGTGTGACCTCCCCCCTCCCCCATGTATGATCCTCCTGGGAGTTTCAGGTGTGAGGGGAGATGATGTAGCCATTTTGTTGAAGGTTCTGTAGTACACGGTAGGCAGATTTTCTTTTCTCAAGAAGAAAAGGAAAAAAGAAGACGCATGCTCATACTGGGTCTTCTGAAAAATAACCATGCATTCATGCATGGTCACCATGGATTGCTGTGGTTCTGTAGTTATATATTTTCATATAATATTAACATTCTTTTGTTTTCCTTTGCCCCTGTTCCGGAGATGGAGGTCAAAGAAGATGAAACCACAGGCCTAACAGGCCTTCAAACTTTTGTAGTGACCTTCTTTCACATAACTGACAATTTCTGAAGAAGGAAATATGTTCCCCGCTTTGGGAATTTGCTTGTTAATACCTAATGGATACATTATAGTTTTTCTCTCCTCTGTGCTGCATGGAAACGCTAGGGAGAAGCCTTTCCTTTGCTTCCTAGGGACATACACACACCAGCCCCAACATCATATAGGCTAAAACATCCAAAATAATAAAAGGCCATTCTTGAGCAATAAGAGCTTTGGACTGTGGGATTCAATGGCAGGGTGATCAGCTCCTGTGTACTTGGATATAGTCCTAAAGCCATGTGGTACTGAATTGCTTCTGATATCTGCAATCTAGTTTGCACTTAGAAGCCTACTCCTAGGCCATATGTAACTCTGAAGAGCAGAAGATGCCTCAGAGTTAAGGTAGCACAACCATTCTCAATGAGAAGATAAACACACTGCGCTTGCTCTCAGGAGTAATATCCTCCTATATCCTGGGTCGTGAGCTGCTGGTGGCAACAGATCCCTGATGCTCGAGTTGGAGAAATAAGAAGAGTTGAGAATTGTAAACTCTGATCTCTTGCACTCAGATTTCTCTTTTGAGAGATGAAGATTGGGATGTTCAGAAAGAGAAAGGGTCTTGGTCCTTGCCACCTGAGTGGTATCAGTTTAGCACGATTCGGTGAAGTGAGCTCAGGACCTAGAGTCAGCCTGGGCTCTGAGGCTAATGGACTCCAACCTGCGCTGTGCCCAGAGCCACTGCATGGCTCCGCAGGTTCTGTTGAATGCTGCACTAGCAGGGATTATGCTGAATAAACGTAATTATTCAGTAATGGAAATCGTAATTGGACAGCTCTGGGATGAGTAGGTTTTTGTTCCCTGAAGTCCCAGGTACTCCTCTGTAGTGGTGTTGTATGCAGTCTCCCCAGAAGCCTGGCATGTAGGGGAATCTTCTGAATACTTAGGTGGTGTTCGCTCTCTGGAGGGATGGTTGGTATGCATGTTTGCAAAGACAGGGTAAGACTCCTCCCAACTTAAAAATCTCTCCTTTGTAAGGTATCGTTCAACCATAGCCTGAACCCTAAGATACACCTATTAATGTTACGTTTCTTGTGAGAGTGTACAATGGTTTCTCTTTGCTGCTGGTTAAACCCTAAATAAAGAGTTTAACACAGTCTCTCTGTCCTTTCCCCTCTACCGTCCTATTTCCTTATGTCTGACACTTTGGATCTTAGCCTTGTTATTCTTCCAGGGGAGCTAAGGTCGGAAGTCTAAGGCCACCATAGACAACCCCAGTTTCCCATCTCCACAGTTGCAAGGTGGGGAAATGCTAGACTACCTGCTTGGTTTGAGTTTAGTTTATGACAGTCTGGGGCCTGACTCAGACAAACACTACAGGTACAATTATTTGCATTGTTATTGTGGAAGTCAAGGACTCCCTCTCTTTACAATGTTGAAGTCATCACTCTCCTAAAACCAAGAGAGACGTCTGTGAGGTTCTTGGTGTCCTTCTGCAGCTCCCAGCAGCTGTACTGAATGGCCTGGCAGAGAACTTTCCCCCTTTGTCTTTTTCTTTCATTTTAAAATATTTTTTTCTTTTATTTTGGTGAGGGTGTTGAGACAGGGTTTCTCTGTGTAGTTTTAGTTTTGGAGCCTGTCCTGGAACTCACTCTGTAGACCAGGCTAACCTCAAACTCATAGAGATCCGCCTGCCTCTGCCTCTCAAATGCTGGGATTAAAGACCTGTGCCACCACTGCCTAGCCTAATTGATTTCTTCCTGTTTTGTACTTAAGAATTCTGGGTGTTGTTCCAAAACCCCTTTCCCCTCTATCCACTTAGTTCGCTTCATTAGTTTTTCCTTTCTTCAAATTTATCTTTAGCCTTTATCACCTAAAGCTGTACTTCAGAAAAGCCTCACACCACTGTACCTACGTTATGAACATCTTTGGTTTTAAAAACAAACGGAAGGGAGAGATTTTTCTGTTCTCATCTGTGTCCCGAATTGTCCGGAATGGTTTTTCTGTATCTTTTTCTTCCACTGTTCCTAGCTGCTTAAAAAGAAACTAGTGCTGTTGTTTATTTTCTTACTTAAAGCACGTTTGCTCTCGCATGTTTTGTCCTTGAGTGGGTGCTTTGTGAAATATGACCTTTGTGTTTCTTCCTAGGATTAAGGGAAGGTGGGGGTGGTGTTTAATGTAAGCAATTCTGCCCCGCCTCTCGTCATCTTCCAATCTCCTTATCTGGACCCATAATCTATTTGTGATTTGTACAGAAGGAAAAAAAAGTAAGCTCAAGTTATTTCCTCACTCCAGTTCTGCTTTGCAGCTGCTTTCTCTTTCTGGACTGAATGCCTTCAACAGGAGTTGAAAGCCAGAAAGGACCACTAAATATGGCTGTTGTTGGTTCAGAAGCAAACCTTGTCCCGATCTGACATTTCAGTCTTTTTTTCAAGGGTTTCTAGAATATGCACAATCACCCTTCAGTTATTTCAGAAGGCAGGGGTTTATCTGCTTGAAACACTATCCTGAAATATTAGTTATTATTCAGAAAACGAGGCTTCCCCTGCCTCTAAAAAGCCTTTCTTCTTTTGTCCTTGAGTCAGCAAAATATGTCACCACCCCATCCCACGTCCCATTCCCGAGGAAGGAATCCTGTGAAATTCATTGCGAAGCCAGTTGCTAGGTCCTGCGTGGTCATCCCAGATGTTTCCCTGTCAGGCTTGTGCATCCCAAGTCTGCGCACCTCTGCGTCAGTCCACACTGACGTTATAAGTGTTATAAGCCACGGGGGCTGACTGTTCAGTTAGATCAGAAGGGAGCAGCGACTTCTCAACCTGGGCCTTCAGGGATTCCTTTATAGATGTTAATAAAGGCAAGTAATAAAACTGATCTCCTCAGTTATTTTTTTTTAAACAGACCGTATTTCTGGGAATCAAAAAAAATCTGTCAGTAATTACTTGATTATTGATAGACTCTGAAGAGGTTGTTGTCTGGGAGCAAAGTGTGAATTTCTTAGAAGCTTAGGTCTCAGGGCTAAGGGACTCCAGGTTGAGATTCTTTTCATCAAATAATAGTGTTGGGGCATGAAAGCAGGAGAGATAATGGTGTGATTCTAGAAATCCAGTCCAGGAAAGGTAGAGATGCTGACTATGGGCACTTAAATGCTTTGTCTGAGAGAAGCCCGAAGACCATGAAGGATTCTGGCCCTTCAACAATGTCACTAGATTGGTAAAGCAAAGCAGGGCAGCCACTGGGATTGCTGTCTAGAATACGGGCATTCAACCCTCTCTAGTCCTGTGTTTTTTTCTCCCAAGCTCTACATAAAGGGCATAGTACCGGCCTATGGCTTCCTGTAGAATCTGTGGTGCTGTGAGATTGACCTCTTGCCTTCAGAGGCAGAGCAGAGAGACAGCAAGCCTTCCTGGGCTCCCCACCCCTAGCCTTTCCATTCACAGGGTACATAATTCATTCAGCCAACCATCGTAGTTGTCTGGTGGAAAATTTTGCATTTCTCATTAGGAGCAACAATTCTTTTCTTTTTTTTTCCATTCCACGTTCTTCCACAATTTTTTCCTGCCTTTTAATTCATCCCTCCTTTCCTGCTGTCTGACTTCCTAACTAATTTCTCCCAGGCCTGTCCATCACTTGCCAGATGGATGATTGGAGGGAGCTTTCCGCAGGGTGTGCTGGGCTCGTGGGGCCTTTTGTGTTCAGTGCTGCAGAGGACTGCAGATTCTGGTGGGAAAGAACCGGGTTTGTTTGTACCCTGTTCTGCTGACTTGTGCTGTGTAGCTCTCTATACGTTCCTCGGGTGTTGTCTTCTGGTTGGTCCACAGGATAAAAGCATGCCTGAGAGGGGAAAGCTAAGGTGATTCTTGCAGGAACAGCTAAACCAAGCAAGCTAGACAAGGAGGCAAGGTCAGCTTTCTGGTTCAAATAGAAAGGAAAAGCATAGAGCCCCCTACTAGTGAGATACACAGTCTGAGCATCTCCGCTGAGCTTCCCTTTCTTTCGTGTTCCCCCATGTATTAGCCTTTAGCACGGACTGGAGAAGAGATTGTCCAGATCTGCATCTTTCCGCAGCTCCTGCTGTCACACTCATGGAACGCTGTGCTCCAGCCAGCTGTTTTTACAGAGGAGAAAATGAAATTGGAGGGAGGACAGGGCTGCTCAGGTTGAATTCAGTTAAATAGAAGAGCTGAGAGCTGAACTGATGGACCCGGACTCCCTCCCTCCTTTGTGATATTGCCCTGACCATTGTGAGTGAGACCTATGCTTCACTTCGGATGCATAAGACTTGAATGAAAACTGGCACATTTATAATACAAGTGTAAAGCACCTACCACGATAGAAGAAATTGGAGGACTATTTTTATAGTGTCCCTGTGTGTTCTATTTAGGATAAGAAAAGCTACTCAGCTCTGGGGTAGTAAACATTTCTATGAGCCTGACTCTCTCCCTCTGAGCTCTTGTCCTTCTTGGTTGCATCTACTCAATTGTGTAGGTTCCTCCAGCACTGAGATTCTGAGACAAAGGCTACCGAGAACGCTGTGGACTCTGAGAGTTCCTGTATCGGGTTGGGTCACATTAAAAGGACTTTTCCTGAAATTTGTGAAAGTTCACGGGAAAGGGAAGGTCTCCTCCAAGTGCTGAGCAGGAAGAACAAGCAAGGTGCCATGGAAGAAGAGATGACCCAGTGAGCCCATTCTAGAATGCTAGTTTCCAAGTAGCCATTTTGGATAAAAAGCAACCGTTTGGAAGAAAATGTAGCCATTTTGAATTGAAGCTGCAACAGGGACCTTTGATTGAACTGGAGCAGATGGCCCTCCTTCCCACCAGTCCTCTCCCCAGCTTTCCTCAGTGATGTCCTGCCATATTCGTGGTGCCTCAGAGCTTCAGCGATCCTGTTTTACAAACAGAAAATAAGTCCCCAAAGAGATTGCAGCTGCACAAATTCGTGCAGAAACTCGATGGGAAAGTCAAAACCCAAGGTGTCAGACCCCTACTTCCGTGACCTTGCCCTTGATGCCGAAGAGTTTAAAGTAGCAAAAGACAATAGCTTGTCACGTGCATTGTCTGGTCAGCAGGAGTCTCTACAAATAAAAGCCATGGTCCCGTTGTGCAATTATGTCGGGTGTGTTACTACTCAGCCTGTTTCTGGGGAAGTCTTAGCAGTACCACCTGGGTCAGAGCTGTTCCCTGGTGAGCAAAGTGAGGGATCTTTGCTGGAAGGGAAAGGAAGGAGTCAGAGCCAGAAAGGGAAGGAGCCAAGATGTCAGAATTTCCAGAAGTCCGGGCTATCATAATGAATCCGCTGGAATTTGTCATCTGAAAATAATTGATTCGGGTTTTGTGAAAGTGCCAAGACACTACTGGGGATTGCAGCTTGAGTGTGAGGAGACTCAGGAACGGGTTGGAAACAATACACAAATAAATGAGTACCGAACCAAGAAGCGTATGGGAGGTAATTGAACCAATCTTTATTATTCTTGCTTGAATGCTAAATATTTAGCCTTAACTCTGCCAAGATCAATAGTCTTGCATGTTAAATACCAACACACGGTTAAGAAGCCAGGCACAGGGAATCCCTCCTCCACCAGATTTATCTGTTTGTAAAAATCATCTCGAATTATGCTATCAAAAGATTAATTCAGTAGACCCTATGAATTATTTTTTCACTGAAGCAAGATGTGCTTCTTAATATTTTAAGATTGAATCTTGGATTACTCTCAGATTCTAATAGATGGCACTTACAAATGACATCAGGGACAAAGATGTTCAGTCACTCATGGCTTCTATAGGATTTCTAAAGCGATTAATCCAGCAGTGGGACCAGGGGCGAATTTCAGGTAAGTAGGTTTATAAGCCAGGGTCTCTCAACCTTGGCTTAAATGTTTAGAGAAGGGAAATTCCTCATACCGGTAATGTTTCTCTTTTTCTTAGGGTGGTGAACAATATCTCTGGCCCTTAGCTACTTAGTAGCTGTCAGTAGCACACACCCCATCTTTTCAGTATGACATGCACAGAATGTTCCCATACGTTGTATTCTGCAGAGGTCCCAATGGCTTCAAACTCAAAACTGCTGAAGTAACCCCAGCCGTATACGGCGTGACTGTACATCAAGGGTAGAAGATCTCAAGTCAAGTTGTGGCGGTGGATACTTGATGACCTTGTGCCCACTGATGAATGTTTATGAAAAAGTTGGCTACAGCTTGCCATCATGCTGAAGGAAATTCACTGGAAACAGACTTTCTCCTTTAGCTGAGGATCACAGGGTTAACGTATCCTGGATGGTCCTGCCTCTCTGCCCTATTCAGACAGGAGAAAAGAACGGAGCTTTTACATTTTTTTCTCTGCTTTTCATCCCAATATGTTGTTTAAGTGATGCAAACGAACACCTCTTGGTTGTGAACTCTAGACTCCAGAACATATTGTGTGGCTTCCTACATACCATACCAACCATCCATCCATCCATCCATCCATCCATCCATCCACACACACACACATCTCCTTCCTCTTGGAAGTTGCCCAAACAGTATTCTACTGTGACTCTTTAATTTCTTGCGTTTAGATGTGTTGTCTTAGTAACTAGCTTAAGCAATCAAAAAAAGAGAATTAAACTTACAGACGTTTTAAAGTGTGGAAAATCAGGGAGCTTGGGGAGGGAGAGAGAAAAACATGGTGGGGGCAAAGCAGGATGCAGAGAAAAGAAAAATGAAATAAAAGACATCGTAAGGCTGCAGATTAAAAAGTGAACCAAGCCGGGTGTCTGGGATAAGAGGAGGCTGCTCTAAGGAGCATATGGATGTTGTACTTTCCAATATGCCTGCCGCTGATAAAAGCAGGGACTCAGAGATTGGCATAGGGCTTCACCCAGTCCTGTCTGACCACCATCTCTGCTCCTTTGAGAGAGTTCGGACCTGGTGAGCCAAACCAGAGTGGCTAAACCAGTTTCCTCTGAAGAGGGAAAAACCCCTCTTGAGGGAGATTCCATTTGCTCAGCATACTCCCCCTCCAGACAGCAAAACAAACAGCGCAGGGAAAGACTGACGCCTCCCCCCCCCCCCCCCCCCGCTCCCCAAAAAGCTGGCTGCTAACTTACATTAAAATACCCTTCTTTTCCAAGCAAAAAATTTAAAAATATATATATATATTATTGAGCCCTTTTAGGTGTAGCTTTCTCTTTGGGTCCCGGATTTAGGAAGAATAAGGTAGTTGTCTGTCTTCCAGAGGGTCACAACCTGGTGAAGGTTGAGAGAGGCAGAGGTGGCCCTGTGTGCAGAAGCAGTAGCTGTGTGTGGACAATGTATTTGAAAGCAGTGGGATTAGCTATGGAAAATGCTTACAAAAACAAACA
This sequence comes from Microtus pennsylvanicus, assembly GCF_037038515.1. NCBI lineage: Eukaryota > Metazoa > Chordata > Mammalia > Rodentia > Cricetidae > Microtus > Microtus pennsylvanicus. Next base: position 68,395,862 of record NC_134579.1, read on the forward strand.
AAACAACAAAATTACAAGAGACAATAAAACAAAAACACAATGTTGTACAAGAAGGAAGTTAAAAAATAATAGCAATTTAAACATTTTGATAGGATGGAATGAGATTCTGTTAGATACAGAGAGGAAAAAAAAAACACGTGAAGATTTTTTTTTTTTTATTAAAAGTAGCTCCGGGCTGCACACAGGCATTTAAACTTGCGACTCCAGAGCTGGTGAGACTGAGACAGGAAGTGAGTTCCAGGCTAGACTCTGACTCAGTAAACAAAACAAAACAAACAAACAAAACCAAGATAAGATAAGAAGAATACAAGCTGTTTAAAAACTAAATTTGCTGGGTCATTTTTCTTAAAGAATAAACGTACTTCTGTGAAGGACCTGGAAAGAATTGGAGGAGGAGGAACAATGTCAGAATATATTCTATGTAAAACTCTATTTTCATTAAAAATGTCTAGTGGTAAAGGATGATTTTTAGAGAATTTGACTTGTAATTATAGAATATATTACTTCAAAGTAATATATATTCCAGGAATATAGATTAAGTGATTGTTTTTTAATTTGTTAAAGGAAATGTCATTTGCCATTTCAAGTTTCCTTAGAATCTTGGAAATAGCTATTTTCTTTTTATGACTTTTTTTCTTCCCCCTTTGTGAGTCATAGTCTGTATCTTTATGGAGAACAATAATTTCTAGCTCACAGAGAGGATGAAAGGATAAAATGGGAAGGTATTTGAGAAGCTTATTTATGAAAGATATATATGTATATCTTGGGGGGGAAAGGAAGGAATGAAAGGATATCACCTGTTATCCACAGTGATGCTATGAAAAGGTGACCAGAGGGAAAGAAACCTGCCCCTGCTGTGTGCAGGTGAAAAGGCCACAGGGAATTCTGCTTTATCAAAGTAATCATGCAATTATTTTTGTGCTATGAAAAGTAAATATATATTTATCTTGATATATATGCACACACACACATATATATACGTATTTATATAGCTATAAAGCCATTAAACTGGTGAAAGAATCCTTTGTGCATGTGATGCAGAGTCAGACCATAGTAAACACATAGACCAATTATCAAACTCTGAGAACCATATCAGATAATCTTCTTTATTTGCCTCGTTTGCAAAACAGTTTATGAAGAAACTTAACATGCCAAAACAGTCATTAAAAAGTCATTGAAGACAAACAGCCAGTTTTAGCTTTGAGGAATTTATGACTACAGGTTATTAGCAATACTTGATATCGGTTATTAACTACTCCTGTGCTCCAGGTATGCTGCATTATTTATGAGGATTTTCTTACAATAAGCTTAAGATAGACATTCTAGTGAATCTTCCCTTTGCAGGAAAGATACTGAGGGTGAAAGATGAAATAGCCCCGCCCACCGACCTCCAGATGGCAGGACTGGTACTGAGCTGAGCTGGAATCTGAAAGATTCCAAGTATTTCTGGTCACAAACTCTGAGTTCTTGTACACCTTTTTTTTTTCTTTTTATTCATTCTTTTCTTGTACAATACATCCAAACCTCAGCCTCCACTCCTCCTAGTCACCACCCACCTCCTCCCAGCCTCCCTGTCCCCTGGATCCACTGCTCCGCCATTTCCCTTCAGGAAAGAGCAGGCCTACCAGGGATTTCAAACAAGCTGGGCATAACAAGATGCAATAGGACTAGACACAAAACTGCACATCAAGGCTAGATGAGGCAACCCAGAAAGAGGAGGAAAGGATCCTGAGAGCAGGGGAAAGAGTCAGGATACCCCCTAACCCCACTGTGAGAAAGTACCATAAAAAGCCAAGCTAAACAACCACAGCTTGTATGCAGAGAACCTGGCCCAGAACCATGTAGGCTCTGTGGGTGTCTTTACAGACTCTGTGGGCCCCAGGGAGTGCTGCTTAGTTGATCCTGAGGGCTGTGTTCTGGTGTCCTTGACTCCTTTGCCTCCTATAGTCCTTCCTTCCCCTCTTCTGTAGGATTCCTGAGCTCCACCTAATGCTTGGGTATGGGTCTCTGCATCTGCTCACATCAGCTGCCAGAGGAAGAAGTCTCTATGATGATGACTGGGCTATGTAACCATCCATGAATATAGCAGAAATCACTAGGAAAAATTTTGCTGACCTTCCTTCTTTCTTTCCTTCTTTCCTTCCTTCCTCCCTCCCTCCCTCCCTACCTCCCTTCTTCCTTCCTATCTCTCTCTTCCTTCCTCCATCCCTCCCCTCCCTGACCCTCCCTTCCTCCCCTCCCCTCCCCTTCCTTCCTTCCTTCCTTCCTTCCTTCCTTCCTTCCTTCCTTCCTTCCTTCTTTCCTTCCTTCCTTCCTTCCTTCCTTCCTCCTTCCCACTCTCCCTCCCTCTATTCCATTCTTTCTTTTTCCTCTTTGTCAGTTGTGTTTGGGTCTACCCTGGGTCTCTGAGCTATCTCGCTCTGGTTCTCATCCAGGCAGTGTCAGGTGTGGGCTCCCTCTCATGTTGTGGGCTTCGAATTAGACCAGTCACTGACTGGCCACTCTCACAAGTTTTGTTCCTCCATTGCCCCAGCTTATCCTACAGGCAGGATAGATCGTAAGTCGAACGCTTTGTGCCTGAGTTGATGTCCAGTCCCACCCCTTGGAGTCTTGCTTGCTTATAGAAGATGGTCGGTTCAGGCTCTGTATCCTCCATTACTTGGAGCCCTTGCTAGGGTCACCCTTAGGTTCCAGGAAATTTCTGCTGCAGTAGGCTTCTACTCAATGACCCCCAATTCCAGTCAGCACTCCCCGAACTCTGTCCCTCGGTCCCTTTCTCCTTAATCCTGTCTCCATGCCCACCTGCCCTCAGTCCACCTGCAAAATCTATTCTATTTCTCTGCATCCCCTTGGAGTTCTCCTTGTTACTTAGCCACTCTGGGTCTATGGACGGTAGCATGATTATCCTTTACTTAACAGTTACTATCCACTTATAAGTGAGTATATAGCATGTTTGCCTTTCTGGGTCTGGGTTGCCTGGCTCTGGATGGTTTTCTACTTCCATCCATTTGCCTGCAAATTTCATGATGCCATTTTTTTTCTAACAGCTGAGTAATACTGCATTGTGTAAATATACCACATTTTCTTTATCCTTTCTTTGGCTGAGGGACATCTGGGCTGTTGCTCTAGGTGAAACTATCATTTCACCAGCATGACGCCTATGACCATTCTCACGGTCACAGTAAATCCAAGATAAACTGGAAGCTGGAACCAGTGCTTCCTCTGTAGCAAAACATTATTTCTAGTGACACAATCAGCTGTGGTGTTTTTAATTCTTTATTGGTGTGTGTATGTGTGTGTGTGTGTGTGTGTGTGTGTGTGTGTGTGTGTGTGGTGGGTATGTGTGTGTAGTGTGTTTGTGTGTGGCGTGTGTGTGTGTGTGTGTGTGTGTGTAGCATGTGTGGAGGTCAGAAGAAACATATTTTTTTTTTCCTGTTACCTTTGCATAGATTCTGGGGATTGAATTCAGGTCTCCAAGTCTATGTGAAAAGGATGTCTGCCCATCAATCTGCCTCACTGGCCCTGATGTCTTTTATTGAGAATTGTTAGTATACTTGTAATGTTAACCAAGATCTATGTTTATTACTGCAGACATTGAAAGATAGTTTCTTGAATAGCTTATAGCCCATGAATATATGTGGTTCTGTAAAGAAGCTAAAGGAATGGAGAACAGACTTCTTTCCAGCAAGAAAAGATTGATTTTTTAATTGCTTGACAAGTAATTACACAAGTTATCTAACCATCTGCTGCTCTTCTGTCTAAATAATTAAATATGTTCCTTGTAAAGACTTCTTTATTTAAAACTGCTGTTCCTTTTTTTAAATGACTACTATATGTTTGCTTTTATAAAGTATTTGTTGTTCAATTTTAATTACATTTGATCCCTTTGTAAGTTTGGAAGACACAGAAGGGAAATACCAATATTTATATATAAAACTTACTTATGTGTTATTGTCATATTTGATATTTCCTTGATTTTCCATGTACTCATAAACATACTTCATGAAATACAACATGCCTTTATTTTGGTGACAACACTTTCCCTAACTTATTGTATCTCAAACATTAAAATGTACACTTTTTTTTCTTTAATTCCTTTTACAAATGTCAAAGCATGCAACAGTGTAAGCTCTGAATTACAGGTTTTCTGGGTAACCCTTTCCATTGGTTGTTTCCAGTTACTGGATATTATGAATAAAACTGATATGAACACAGTTTAGCCAGCGTCCTTGTCATAGGAGGAAGTATCTTTTGTGTATATGTCCAACAGTGGTATAGCCGGGTCTTGAGGTAAATCGATTCACAATTTTTTGAGGAACCACATGCTGATTTCCATATTGGCTGTCCAAGTTTGCATTCCCACCAGCAATAGTGGAGCATTACCCTTGCTCCCAGCCAGCCTGAGCTGTCACTTGTGGTACTGATCTTAGACCGTCCTGACAGGTGTAAAGAGAATTCTCAACATAATTTTGATTTGCGTTTCCCTGATGAATAAGGATGTTGAACATTTATTTGTTTCTCAGTCAGTTGAGATTTCTCTATTGAGAATTCCCTGTTTAGATCTGCAGTCCATTTTAAAATTGGACTGAAGTGGTTCACTGTCCAAAGATGAGACTGAGTGACAGGCATCCTGGGAAGTCCTTTCTTTTGCTCTCTTAATGTCCTTTCTCTCCTTTGCGCACATAGTTCATGTAATATTAGCTCATGATTTTTCTCCATAGGTACAGTTTTTGCTCCACGTATCAGTACACTAAAGAATTTGAAGCTTTGGAGCTGGGTAAAATAGAAGAGCGCTTAGAGTTCATCTGGCTCAGAACCGCTCTTATTAGGGTTTCTCTTAATGCCCTCCCTTTGGATAAGAGCCCTTCAAGCAGCAGCTGAAAAGAAGATGTGCTAATGTTTAACTCTGGTACTTTGATGTGGTAGACAAAGTAGGCCATTTTCAAGAGACAAAGCTGGAGTGATAACTGAGAAAACAGTGGCACATGAGAAGCTATTGAAATGGGCGAGTAGGCCAACAGAAGACAAGGGACAACCCAAACCTCAATTGCTCTGGGCCTTAGTGACATTGAGGAATCAAACCTTGTTCTCGGAACAAGGTCCTGTTTAATAGAAGTGACAGGATGCTTCAGAAGAACATCAGACATGAGCCAGTCAGATGCTAACAGGGATGTCATGTTTAGGTCCAAGAATTTAGTGATGTCAAAATAGGTGAGGTTTTCTAATGTAGCCTTAGCAGTACTCCGTGGTTCCAAAATTTGTTCTTTACCCACACATGGAATCCTTAAAGACTTCCAAATTGGAAAGACTTATAGTTTTGTATCTCATTTTTCAGTCTGCTTAGTATAACCCTTTAGATAAGTCACCAACATACTCTCTGGAGGTAATCTACAAGCTTCAAGAAAGAAATTGGATAAACAATACCAAGACATTAAAGCATTCATAGGGATCGACCTTCTCAGAGTAGTAACAAGATCTGCCTGTGTGATCAGCAGACCTTTGACCTCTGACTCAATCTTGATGGCATCTGAAGTAGTTTTAGTCATTACAGGGAAGCCTGAAAGCTTTAGATTAGATGCTACATTCCCTGCAACCGACCAGACATTCCTGTGTAGAACTGTGTGTATACCTCTCTTTAGAATAGACTAAAAGAATCATTCCTATTCTGAATTGCTTCCTTTCCCAATAACTTTGAGGTATGATGAGATTCTATGGTTTAGCTCCCAACCCTTTCCCCCCAATTCTGATCAGTTTGACATGTGCCTGGCAAGGGTGTCTGGAAGATAGTATGTATGAGAATATCCAAGTGATATTAAAAGAATATTTAAATGACATCCTATCTGGATGTTAAATTTGTACCCAATATGAATTAGACCTTGTTAGAGACTACTTTAAAACATCAATATACAGAATTTTATGAACGATATTGAAGTAGTATATTTGCTAGTCCCTTTTTAATCCTCTAAATCTCTTCCCGCAGTTCCAGTTGGGAAAGGATAGATGTTGGATACCAGCATGGGACAGAGTGGGGGTCAATGGCAGGAGGTGTGTGTGTGGGGGGGTGGAACTCAAAGAGAGAAGGAGCATGAAACAAAATTCTGGGAAGAAAAGTGATGGGTGAATGGAACTAGAAACCCATGCTCTAGCAACGCAACACCATGCTGACACCAACATGTGTTGGCACGCCCTCTCCTCCAGGTTATCTTGCTACGGTGTGCTGGCTGTTCTAACATGTCAGAAGTTTCAGCAGCTATGACTAACTCGTCCTGGTCCTTAGACATGAGAGGACATGTGTTGTGGAATATTAATTTAGCTATGTAAAATGAGTTACACTTGTTTGTGTTGTAGAATAGTGCTTTAACCATGCAAAGGCATGCTGCTTTTGCTGCTGTTTAATTATGTAAAGCTGTGTTGCTGTTTCCCCTTGTCTGCTTAAGGTATTTGATTGGTCGAATAAAAAGCTGAATGGCCAATAGCTAGGCAGAAGAGGGCTAAGTGGGGCTGGTGGGTATAGAGGATAAGTAAGAGGAAGAATCTATGTTCGGAAGAAGGGCAAAGGAGAAAGAGAAGGAGGGAGCCAGGGACACCCAGTTAGGCAGCTACCAGCCAGCCAGATGTGGAGTCGTACATGCAGAATGAAAGATAAGAAGCCCCAAAGCAAAATGTAGGTGAAGAAAAACGGGTTAGTTTGTTACAAGAGCTAGTGGGACAAGTAAGGCTGAGCATTCATAACTAATAATAAATCTGTGTCGTGATTTGAGGGCTGGTTGGTGGCCGAAAGAAAGCCTGCTGCAGGCAGGTTAAGGTATTTTCCTCTTCAATTGTTTTTGATGGCATTTCTAGGTGCAGGCTTCTTCAGGTTTAAGATACAAAAGCAAAGAGGAATCAGGAATCTACCTCTATGGTCATCAGGTGCTATGGTCCCCAGCAAGTCCATCTTGTTTCCTATGTTAGGTTTCTTTCTCTGACTGTACACTATGCTTTGTCCAGAATTTTTTTTCCTGTGCTTAAGAGGAAGTCTTAGTAAAAAGTTGGTTTGTTCCATCATTTTCATAACCAGAAGTCTTTGCACAGATTCTGAAAGACTTGATGATGATGATGATAATGATGATGATGACAACAAAGACAATGGTGGTGGTGGTGCCAATGGTAATACAATTTGGAATAGATTTCTAGGATTCTAAATGGGGTTACTAATAATAGTTTACCACACACACACATTCTCTCTCTCTCTCTCTCTCTCTCTCTCTCTCTCTCTCTCTCTCTCCCTCCCTCCCTCCCTCCCCCCCCCTCTCTCTCTCTCTCTCACACACACACACACACACACACACACACACACACACACACCCCAGTCCCAGAGTCTTTCTGATCTCAAATTCCTCCAGCCAGCTTAGATCAGAAGCACTAAGCCAGCTCTGGGGAAGTGGATTGTGTCTTAGCTCATGGAAGGATCTGAAGGGAATTCTTCCTCACTCCTGCTTTTGAAGTATCAACTTCTGCTTTCCCCTGTTTTAGAGCTGTAGGCCAGGCTTGTCAGGAATGAAATCTGTGAATTAATTCTTCACAAATGAATGAATATTTGACCATACTGGTCTATTTTTCCAACGGAACAGTTAACAAAGACTTGATAAGTAGGGTTGGTGGTGTAGACCTGCATCTTAAGAGACATGAGGATCACTCAGCTCAAGAGGCCAGCCCAGGCAACATAAATCTGGTTACATCTGGGGAAATTGTTCAGTAGTCCTTGCCCAGCATGCATAAGACCCCAGATTCTATTCTTAGTACTTAAAAAATAAATAAACAAACAATAAACAAACAATAAATAAAGAACAACCACTCTCCATGTCTATAACAGATATTGGCTGTCTCTGTCTCTGTCTCTCTGTCTTTCTCTCTCTCTCTCTCTCTCTCTCTCTCTCTCTCTCTCTCTCTCTCTGTGTGTGTGTGTGTGTGTCTGTGTAGGAGGGGAGTAAGCAAGGGAAGAGGGCTAAGAGAAATTCACCTTCAACCAAAACCAGTGAACAGTTCACCTAATATATTTTATATGGCATAATGATTTAGATTAGGAATAAAAAAAATAATGTTTCCAAGCAATGATTTCTGACATAATGTCTCAGGGTAAATGTAGAAGTGTGATAATCAGTACTTTGTAAATTTTAAATTCTTGCATGTATTTGATTTAAATTGGTCTAAAGAGGTAGCCTTGATACTTGGTAGAATTTCAAAAAATACTTACTTACTTTGAACTATCCATTCTCACAGATTTTCTGGAGAATTACATATTTTTAAATATTTAAATTAAAATATTTTGTGCACTTGGTCACAGTTCTTAAAAGATCCTTCTTGAGCAGAGACAGTAATGTGGTAAATGGATTTGTGATTAATCATAGTGAGCTGGGTGAGATGCCAGGTTAGGACAGTCTGACTCTGATTTTATAATAACCTGCCACAAGTTCTGTACTGCTCTTTTGTACTTAACCGCTTCATTACTTTAGAATCTTTGTTTATATTTGACTTTGTGTGGTAGTTGGATCAAATTCAGGTCCTTGCACTTGGTGAGTAAGTACCCTGCCTCTGAGCTACATCCCCAGTCTGTGTCTTCATTTGCAAAATGGGGTAACTGGAGTGGATAATCTTGGGATTCTCTACCAAACTCAGGCTATTTTAATACTTGGCATAAGATTTCCTCTGATAAACAATTCTTTTCATGTTACAGATCTGTGCTCTTCAGTTGGATCTTAACAAGCCCCCATATCCTGCCCTTTACAGCATAAAAGTGTTGTTTAGATACTAAGAATAAGTAGAAAGTTATGGCTTGTCACAGTGGTAGTCAGCTGTAGAGCGGTAGGTACCTTCTACTCTAACCAGAGAATGGTGGAGGTCTTTCTTTATTGTACACAGTGTTTTCTCCTGTCTGATGTTCCCCCGTACCACTTGGAAGGGGAACTTGTCTACAGGTTCATTGTTTTTACCTTCTAATTCCAATGCATACTAACTTTGTGATGCTTTTCCCAAGCAGCTATGCGATTTTCCTTAATGTAGCTATTTTTGCTACATTGCTGCCCCCCAGCCCCCCCCCCCAACTTTAGCCAATTACACAATTTTTAGTTCTGGTATCTATTACTACTTTAGTCTCTATTATCAGACTTCCAACTAAGAAACACTGTGTGCGTTTAATCAATGTATATATAGCAACATATAGAGGTACTATTAACATTGCAAATTTAATAAAGCATTGATCTCTGAATACAGAGAATTAGCAACATAAAATGTATCTTGGTAGTTAATTGGTGGCTATCAATCAACTGACAGTAGAAGCTACTGACGAGCATGTGTGAATTTTAAAATGCCACAATGAAGAAGCTAATGAGATTGCTTTGAAAATCATAATAAAAGCATGCACTTCAAATTTGTGCAATATACCTGTATCGAGTATCTCTTTACCTCTGAAATTGTTGGAGGTCCATACAGTAAGCCATGTGTGACTGCATTTGCTGCATGAGTTTTCAGTGAGGACTGAAGAAAATGGATTTGACATGTTCAGGACCCTCAAGCCTGCCATGGGAAAGTCGGAACAGGATCTCACTCCTGGGAGTCTTGTGTCACTGATAGCTTCTACTTGGTAAAGTAATGTTGATGAGTTAATGAAATGTTCCTTCTTATTTTTCAGAACATCAACTTGCTCGTTTCTACTTAAGTACACTGGTTAAAAAGTTCAATAGATGTGGAAAAATTTCCCCACCACTTCCTAGTTTACATAAACCAGATATGGGTAATGGAGATATAAATGAACACAGAATTTCTATTTGACCTCCTTTAACACATTCCAGACTCGTGAATGCCTTTATCCTTGGGACGGGCATAGACACAGAGCTTAGAACAGCACGTGGGGAATGTGTGTTGTGTGGGGGGAGCTGCATGAGAAAGCCACTGGGTAGACTATTTGTAGCTTCTTGCTTTGAATTCCTATGGTAACATCCACTCCCCAGGATTATCTAGTGACGCCTGAGAAAGTGAGCAGTAAGAATTGGGCATTCAAATGAGTTGTTCTAGAGGGCATGCGTGAGACAGAGTAAGGAGCTCTGAAAGTCTGCAACAAGAGTTCCCAGGCAGCCCATATCATCGTAAGGGTCTCAGTTATCTTCAAATCCTAAGAAGTGTGTGTCCTAGTTGTGTGTGCACATGCACATGCATATGCACATGTGAGATTGTGTGTGATCATGTGTGACTGTGTGGAGCCCGTTTGTGGGTGTGTCGGTCTCTGACTAGCTTCTTTACCGCATGGTGCATGAGAACTCAGCATCATGACTTCTGACTGTCAGTAGCCTGAAGGGAATGAAGATCGGGAGGCCCAGAGCAGTCTCTGTCTAAGTCACACAGTCAGTGAATCGGGATGTGAGCTAGGTGACCGAGTGTGCAGATCAATCCTCACTCGTCCTAGGCTTATGAATAGGAGTGGTTGGAGTGGATAAGACAATCGTCTCCCATCTTTGCCTCGTGCTGTGAAATCAGGAGCTATGCTAATATAGCTGTCTTCAGTGCCTCACGAGAGCCCGCAGAGGAGGTTGAGCACCAGTGAGTCAGACCCTGAGAGCAGCAGAGAGGTGTGACTCGGGAGAGGATTGCAGACCCAAGACCAACATTCTCGCCAAAATGTCACAATTGCCATGGGTTCTGATTTGAAGTACTTTGTAGACACAGAGCAGCAAATTCGAATACGTTTCCATTTCAAGACCCTCATAATGCTGTTTCTGTGAGTGTCTATGCTCCGTGCGGTGTTTTCATGCTACAGAGATCACAGCTTTGTCTGCAAAATACCGTGCACTATATGAGTATATATGATTGCATGACTTTGTATATAAAACATCTAGAATGCACAATATAGAAAGACAGAGAGAGTAAGTAACATTTTCTGGGCCTTGACTAGTGTAGGGGGTTTGAATATAACTGCATACAGAAGAACAGGGTTTTTTGATGAAAAAATTATAAAATTATATTGCAGAGATGTTGTATAAATCTCTGAGTATGCTGCAAACACACTGAATTATACACCACAAACTGAAGCTCTGGCATTTGGAATAGATCTCAAAAATACCCTTACTGGGCAGCGAGAAGGGTTAAAATCCATTCATTCCACCCTTGAGTGTTTGGAGACCCTTTGGCCTTTTAAAGACATCTGCCCTTGCTGGGTGGCAGTGGTGCAAACCTTTAATCACAACACTTTGGAAGCAGAGGCAGGCGGATCTCTGTGAGTTCGAGGCCAGCCCGTTCTACAAGAACTAGTTCCAGGACAGGCTCCAAAGCTACAGAGAAACCCTGTCTCGAAAAACAAAAACAAAAGACATCTGTGCTCATTGATCAGGAGCAGTCATAGGAGGAGCTGGTTATGAGAATATTGTTTCCAACCAGAAGTCACCACAGGGGCACATCTAAATGTGGGGTCACCTAAAAGCTTTTCCATCTGAAGCAGATAATACTGGAGCCTAGATACTATTTCCAACTGGCTATCGAATTCAGCAGATAACACAGCTGTATAAACTCAGGTCTGTTTGTGTGGCTCCTGGTGTATACGCTTGTGTTTTGCTTGTAAACTTCCTTGTTCTGTCCTGTGTAAACACTGATGGATTTCATTCTCTTGTGTGAGTTTCAGAATCTAAAATAGGACAATTGAAGCGGTGGATCCGGATGGCATGTGACGTTGGTGCTGTTGTCGTTAGTGCTGCTGTCTTTAATATTGTGAGGGCTGGATCTTCTTAATCAGACTCAGAACATGTTATCAGTTTTGGTTTCTGCTTAACTTGGCATAACCCTGTGGGTTTAACTGTCTCTTTAACCTTAGTCGACATGAGATGTGAGAAAAATTTGAATTTTTATCTCTGTTCTTAACGTTTTGGGTGAGATGTGTTATTCTCTCGCACTAGGAATTATAAGCAAAATATTGGGCATTGTATTGTTTTCTTTAAAGAAAATGTATGTGCTTAACATCTGAGGAGTTACTCTCTATGCTACAGAGTGAGATAACTTGCCGTGAGATACAGTTCAAATTCAAACTCTTTTGTATAGCTGTGTAGTTTTGGAATGTCCCTAATAATGTCCGCAATTGGTGTTAATGTCCCTAAAACTACCCAGGTAAGGAGGCCTGACTAGTCTTCCTGGCCATTTTCTTTCTCGCCTCTTTACTCTGTGCCATGACAATACTTTTGCATCTTTGTTTCCCTTGGTTGTCTTTGGTGGGATGAGAAACAGTGCTGATGAGAAACAGTGCTAAAGTCTGTCTCCTTCCCCAGTGACTGCATCAGGAGGATATTCCTTTATATGGATGTGTTCAGTGCTTTTCAGATGATACGGAATTATGTGCACGCATCCCTATAGCTCAGATTTATCAATTATTTGGACTTGTACAGACAGAAAGAGACACCCAGTACTCACTGTCGTTGGTGCATTGTACATAGGCACAACCAAACAGTTACATCAGGGATGTCACCTTGAGTCAGCCTTTCCAAGGCCACCACAGTCCCAGTGACTTACGAAACTATGCGTGAGTTCTTTGGAAATCATAGAAAAAATGTGAATCAGTGAGCTGTTTAACTTGGTTGCTAAATTTAACCCAGGGCTTCTCAGACTAAGACAAATCTGTCTAGAATGGTTCTTGTTGCTACCAGCAACAAGGGTCATAGAAATGAAGGACATCAGATATACAAGCAAATGGAAAACAACTTCCTAAAGTAATGCCTTCCAGAAGAATCCCAAGGCTAGTTACAAAGCTGAAAAAGAGCTAGCTAGGAAGTGTTGCTTATCTTGGGATTTCCCATTTGTGGTTCAGAGCGGTAGTGGCTATAGACTGGAAGATGTGGCCCAGGATTTGGATGTAAGCTAACACTGGTAATGGGCTGTCAAATAGCATTTTTTCAATGCGTGAGCCGCAGATCCCATCAATCAAGCTGAGGTTCATTTTCTTCCTGAATTCTGGCTGTCTGACACCCCAGGCTGCTGGACATTGCTCTCTATCCAGACTTGTGAAATCACTAGCATTAATCAAAATTCTTTCAGTTTACGACATATAGCATTTTTCTTCTGGGGAGCAAGGTGACCATGTGAAATGATTCCTTTTATTATGCAAAAGGAAATCTAAATGACCTTATTGGAATCTTATAAGCTTGGATTATTTTGCTTGTTTTTATTTTTCATGACAGGTTTTCTCTGTGTATCCCTGGCTGATCTAGAACTCGTTCTGTAGACTAGGCTGGCCTCCAACTCAGAGATCTGTATACCTCTGCTTCCCAAGTGCTGGGATTAAAGACATTTGCCACCACCCTCTTGGTTTGTCCTTGCTTTTTATCTACTACAGCTACTACCTTCCTTGTAAATCCAACAGCCCTGAGGTTGTCTCTTCAGTAATCTTCCTATGTCTTATTTTGACCTTGTAAAGTTTCCAGCACCTTGGAACTTCCCTTTCTGCCCTTCTCTCCTCATTTTATCTTTCAGCCTGAGCCAGATGCACACCAGTGAGGATATAGAGGCAGATGGCCATTTGTATTGCCATTAAGACTGACTGCCACTCTTCCCAATGTGGCATGCTAGGCATGGTGACACTCAACTCCTGTCCATTGAACACTGCAGGAAAATGGCACATAGCCTGTCTGTGATGCCTGCTAGCTATGGCCGTGTGATCACAACTGTAAGATTTGAACTGGTGAGCACTTTTGTGCTAATGTCGCTTAATACAACTTTTCCAGTTTGAGGTTCAGATCATTCATAGAATGGTATTGGCATCCATGGTGGCATCCTTTTGTCTCCAAGTCTTTTAAGGTTAAGCTTTCACAGGGGATGGACATGTAAGATGGGGTGTGAGGAAAGGAAGGGAGGGCACCCATTTGAGACACTAAGCAGGTAAGGTGAATGGGTGTTTGTATTTTCATATGCGTAGCAGGGAAAGTGGGAAGACCAGGGATGTTCATCTGGATGACATGACAGGCATACTGTCCTTCCATGAGCAGGAAGAAGAACCGAGGTGGAGGGTGCAGAGGAGGGAGAAACAATGTTACTCTCGCTTATCTTTGCCCTCTACAAAAATCTCATTGTTTGTGCCCAATGGCCTTTCATACAACCAAATACATTATTGCCTCAAACAAATGGACTTTCAAAATAATAGGCACATGCCAGAAATAGTCAAAAAGAGTTCAGGTCCTGGCTTCCGGGACAAATAATCCTCTTACCCAGTGTGCTCTGGGCTCCCTAATGACAGATAGCTGGAGTAGCAGCCTGCCTCTGGGCACCCTTGACCCTCCTCTTATTTTTAAACACACCCATTTAAGTACGGTGCATCTCTGAATAGAAACAGTTTTTTGATTTTTGCGTCTGGCTTTAAACACATACTATTTGCCAGTTGACCCTCTTCTTGACAGGATCTGTGGAGGGCAGAGGCTGGCATTTGGTGATAGATGCCTGGCATTGGGTAATTTTATCTACCCATCATTGTGTGTGGCCTTGCGTATTGGTTAAGAGAAATGCTTTTCCTAGACATTGTGGCTGAGACCCACATTAGCATGTGCAGTCTCCAATAGGACCCCACATTTAGCATCCCTATTAGTAGAACTTAGCAACCGAGCTACTCTTGTCCTAAAACATCAGGGCTCTGTGCTCTGTTGTCGACAGGGTTTTCTCCAACACCCCACCCTCTGCGCATCTGGGCTTTACTATGTTATAAGAGATACCTTGAGCTGGCAAAATGCTATGGCCAACAGCTCTCTTAGTGCTACTCAGTGCTAGCTTCTGTGAGCCCTGGTGATCTTCATGTTATACCCTAGGCGAGAGAGCAGGGAGCAAATTGGAGCTCAGTGCTGCACCTGGGCAAACTTAACTTAGTGGGAAAGCTGTCTCTGTAAACTACACAAAGGCTTGGATTCTCTAACCAGCACAACCAGTAAACCCAAACACACGTAACCATACATACCGTGGGATGTTTTGGTTTGTTCATGATGATAGCTGTCTTTACTCACACAATGAAAATTAACCCTGATATTTACAATCTGTAAATATCACTCAGTAAATAATGCAGGCCCCCTCTCACAGTGTTTTCAAAAGAGCACAGGCTTACAGAGTTCCATCACACGTTGAGGAGGGAGTAGAAGACTCAAGTATGGTCCCCAGAGAGCTGAGCACTGGTTGGTGTATGGCGGACTTTGGCACAGTTAATGAAAACTCTGGGGCATAAATATCAGAGCTCTACATCCAAATGAGGGCTGTCTCTAAGACAGAAGGAGCAGGGCGGGGTCCTGCAGGTGAAAGGGCATGTATGTCTGAGACGTGTCGCTGTGTGTGTGTTCTCCCGGCAGCCCATTCTTTAAGGTGCCAAAGAACTTTAGGGTCTGAAATACATATGCATAGTGTGTCTTGAACAAGTTATGTCTCCAAAATATTTGTCTGTTCACCTTTCAGTACCAATTAATATTTGCCTCCAGGGTTTTACTCGACGTTTTTCTGGTTATGGCGTGGGTGACCATGGAAGGAGGAAGAAACAGGAAACAAATGCTGTGTTTAAAAGAAGTTTCTATTTAATTGAGAACATAGCTCTGTTTAGTTAGGTAGGAAACGTGTTTGAGTGATGTTCATGGATACGTGAAAAAATGCTCTGGGGACATCCAGGCAGGAGCAGTTCTGAAGTCTGACAGCCCTGGATGATTCCACCCATAGAGAAGGTTCAATGAGTAAGTTCTTTCCACTTTAGGACACACAGACCAGACCACAAGTTCTTCACCAGCCACAGAGACTTCACCCGGGACTAGCAGCCTCCCCCACAAAGGCCCCATTCATCAAGTCTTCACTCTGTGATTGAAATGAGATGTGGTATTGGTGTGACTAGCTAAATATGGAGTCAAAACCTCAAATTGCTTTAGGGTGGTGGCTTTGTGGCAGCCGAGTCTTTTCAAGCCGACCCCACAAACAGGACACCCATCTTGTCCCGCCCGGACTGTTACGACTCAGTGGGCTTAGCCAACCCCAGCGTGACAAGCGGCACTTGTCTCTCAGCTGCTAACATGTGTCATCACACGTATATCAGATGCCTCCCTGGCTTCTTTCCACAGAGGCTGCATTCCTGCGCTGGCAGAGCACTGGAGGGGCAGAACGGAGGGAGAGCTGGAGGGTCAGCACTTGTGACCGCTCTCTGGTCAGAAGAGACCACCCAGATCTGCCTCCTGCTTGGAGGGCAGGAGAAGAAGGTCACAGGAAAGGAGCGTATTAAACAGTTCTTAAAGCTTGAGGCCACAGAGGCCCGTCCTGTGCTGCACATGTTTCAAAAGATGACTTTGACATTTTTTTTTAATCCACTTCAACCCATGGTGCACTCAGCTGGAAGTATTTTTTGTCATCGTGTGTGAACGGAGCTGGTAGAAGCCTTAGGAGATCAAATCAAAAGCTAGAGCAGGATCTGAAGTGTGGGAAAGTTCCAGAGCCGCGCAGGTGTCAATTGCCCTCGCTCTGAGGATGGAGGTTTGCCGGTTCACCACATCCCAGTTATTACAGGAATTGTTTCTCCTGTCATTGTGTGTGTAAAAATACTATCTAAAACTTCCGAGGTTTTCTCTGTTATCCCCAGAGGCTGGGGTAAGAGGAATGGGAGTTTGAGACCAGCATGGGTTACATAAAGAGACCCTGATTCAAAAAACAAACAACAAACAAACAAACAACAAAAAGTTTTTCATTTAAGTAAAAAAGAATTTTAGCTGTAAGTTTTGCTGGGCAAGTGTTCTACCTCTGCGTTATAGCCCCAGTTTGTTGATTTTTAGTAAGAGAATGAGAATTTTGAAAAGAGAATGCTCCTGAACTTAATGTTCTCAAGCCGACAGTTGTTCTGAGAAGAAAAAACGGTGCCCATTTATCTTCTTTTTAATGTTTTCATCCTCGTTCAGTTAATTTTCACCCGAACAAAGCAGGAGTCAGTATGCACCAAGAGCAGAGTGTGCCACTCACTTCTATTATTACTGTTATTATTATTATTATTATTATTATTATTATTATTTTAATCTTTCCACACCACAACTGTGACTCATTTTGGTAAGACTCAGTCTAATCACATGTTTTCCTTATTATTGCTGGTTCTTTTGAGAAAGGGTCTCACTGTGTAGCCCAGGCTTCCCTGAAACTCTCTATGTAGACCAGGCTGGCTTTGAACTCAAAGTTCTGCCTGCTTCTGCTTCTGGATTGCAAGGAATAAAGGCATGTGACACATGCCCAGTTTAATGTGATTTTTGTTTGTTTGTTTTTTAAATCAGAGATGGAGAAAAGAGCCTGAACTTGCCTGTGTTCCTGTAAAAGAGAACCTTTGAGTTTACTGATGATATTGTCTGTCGCAAAATTGTCTAGAATGGTCTGGTTTAGTTACTTCCCTCTGCACTGTAAAGAGACTTATGCCCCACCACATGCTCCTCTAGATGCACTTTAGACTTGTTTTTAGTCTGAGGAAGAAATGGAGCAATTCAAAGATTTAAGAAAAACAAAAACAAAAAAAAACTTGTGTTAATTTAAAACGTACCCGAAAGAAGGTTAAAAAAAATGGCTTTAAGTTTTATTATAATTACCAACAAGCAAGACTACATCTTTTGAAATAAAGATTATATCCAGATGTTCTCTACAGGATTGGTTGGATGGTCTCTGTTAGCCTTGCCATGAAAGTCAAATTGAAAATCTATCATGTAAGATTAGCCAAAAAATCTCCACTCTATAGTTCCTATGTTGAGAGATGAGAACGGAATTGCTTTTGGGAAATGTTGAAAAGTCCTGTATTTACTCATTTTGTTTCTCAAATGTGTCAAAGTGTGGATTTTCACTGGGCATCCTTCATATTACTTGTCTAAGGGCGTAGGTGTTCAATTCTGCTTTTAATTTACAAAAAGATAAGTTTGTTTGCAAGGTTCTTCCTTTGTTCCTGTGCTTTTTTCCCACCCATTCTGCTATCATCATCAAAAAGAAACTCGGAATAAAAAGTAACATATGTTGAATCATTATGGAATTATGTGTATCTGAATTTAGCATCCCTTAGCAACATTTTAATCAAACAATAGGTACTATAGAGGATCCAGATTTTTAGTATGTGTTGAGTAACCCAGGAAATGATGACGTGGACCTTCCTTTTCCTTCTTCTTCCTTTTGTTTTGTTTTTTTTTTTTTTTTTGAGACAGGGTTTCTCTGTAGCTTTGGAGCCTGTCTTAACTCTACAACTAGCTCTTGTAGACTAGGCTGGCCTTTAACTCACAGAGATCTGCATGCCTCTGCCTCCCAAATGCTGGGATTAAGGCGTGCATCACCACTGCCTGGATGACATGAACCTTTTCTTAAGAATAGTATTAATTCAGGTGATACTGGTGAGTCAAGAAAGGGGAAAGAACGTGGAAAGTGTTTCGTTGTTGTTGTAAAGTTATAATACAATAGACAGATGGAATCTGCTCCATGTGGTGGCTTATTTTTCTTTGTTTTGTTTTGTTTTGAGTTAATCTGAACTGGATCTGGACCCAGAGCATGAGTTTGCAACATGTTCAAGATGAAATAAATCTCATTTATAGATTCTTTAGTACTGCTCACATATGCAAATAATTTGAAGCATACTCTCCATAACAAATCAAATTGTCCATACTAGTTCCCTTCCTACTGGGTAAGGTGGGCCAGAGGTTAAGCAGTGGAGAGGGCCTTTGACCTACTAATTAATAACAAACCATAGCTGCTTCTTCTTTTTTTTTTTTTTGCTCGTATTTCTTAAATTTTTTTTTTTAAATACTGTCTTTCAGATTTCTCCTCTCTTTGTGTGCTTCTTTCTAGAACAATGTCTCAATTTTATATAATTAGTTAGTGGCAAGATTCCTTCTGGTCTGTTTGCGGTCCTCTAGCTCTTGTTCTGGTATGAAATTTGTTTTGATCCCCGAATTTTGTAGTCACTCTTGACCTCTAAGGGCTGGAATTCGTGATTTTGTAGTCCAGTCCTTCTGTGGCATTATTTGTATACACTGAAACCTTGTCACATGACCACCTAGCCCTCACATCTGCTCATCTCCAGTTGTATGAGCTCAGAGCTAAAGCCTTTACAGCGGGACGCCTGCATCTCCTTCCAGCTGCACACAGGGTAAGCAGTCCTAAAGGACAGCTGCAGGATGTGTGGGGAAAAGAAGAGCTGGGATGGTGGAGCCAGCAGTGGCCCTGGGAGACAGCCAGGAAAGCAGACAAGTTCTAGTGTGGGACTTAGGCTCTGTTAGAGAGCTCTAGTCGCTTCTACAGACATTCCACTGGGTTCTTCATCTTCTTTGCTCCTGTGGGAGGGGCCATTCTGGTATACCACTTAGGTTCTTGGCAACAGAGAATGAGACACAAAAACAGGGCATTGACTTTGTAGAATAAAGATCCATTGATCCAAGACATAAGGAAGAGGAGGAATAGGGTAAGACCAATTATGTTTAAAGTTGGGGGACAGTGGAAAATTCAGGATCACCTCAATATTTGTTCCTCGAGTGATGGAGTAGTTAGTGATGCCATGAGTCCAAACAATGCACTTGGAGGCAATTTAGCACAGGGCAGTTTTGGTAATAAAGAGTAAACTTTAGTAAGATTGTTCCAGCAAAGCTTTCTGTGTCTAATGTAGTGTTTTCATTTCACCTTTACCTGTTCAATAAAAAACGTTACCCTGGAAAAGTCTCTAATGCAGAGCTTACACTGCTGTCTGCCTTTATTTTTGCAAAACTATTTGTAATACAAAAAAGGTAGTAACTTAATTAATACGATTTCTGTGTGGTTATTGCAGGGGTTAAGCTAGCTGAGTGCTGGGAACGTGGCCCGCTCCTCCGTGCTACAGAGATACAATAAGTTAAGGAAGGTATTGTTGCCAAAATAAAGGCATATTGTAGTTCATGAAGTATGTCCATGAGTAGATGGAAAATCATAGAAATATTGAATATGGCAATAGCATATATGTAAGTTTTGCGTATAAACATTGGTGTTTTCCCTTCTGTGTCTTCCAAACTTTCAAACAACAGGATTAAATGTAAACAATAGTGAACAAAAACATTTTTGTAAAAGCAAGCATACAGTAGTCATTTAAAGTAGGAACAACAGTTTTAAATAATGAGTTCTTTACAAGGAACATGTTCAATTGTTCAGACTGAGGAGGAGCAGATGCTTAGATAATTTATGTAATTACTTGTCAAGAAATCAGGAAATCAATCTTTTCCTACTAGTAAGAAATCTGTTCTCCATTCCTTTAGCGTCTATACATATATTCATGGGCTTGGAACATTTCAAGACGTTAGCTCTCTTTCAATGTCGGCAATAATAAATATGGACATGTTACCATCTCTACTTTCATGGGTAACATAATAATAATGTTCGTGCTAACAAAAGACAGCAAGGCCAATGGGGTGGATCCGTGGGTAGAGGTTCTTGACACACAAACTTGGGGACCTGAATTCCCCGAAATGATGTAAAGGTAACAGGAAAAAAAATCAATGCCATAAAGTTTCTTCTGATTTCCACACATAACACACACCCACACAGACATACACCACACAATACATACACATATACACATATCACACACACAAATATACTCACAACACAGACACATACGTACACACACCAGTAATGAATTAAAACACCACAGGCGACTGTGTCATTAGAGATAATGTTTTGCTACTGAGGAAGCACTGAGAAGTTCATATAAGTCATGGTCCTTATCTGGGTCATAGATGTCATGTTGAATGTCATGTTGACACACTGACTATTTCACCTAGAACAACTCAAGAATAAGCCAAGGTCTACTCCCTCAATAAGTTGCCCTAGACCATGGTGGCATTTACACTTTATCTATCCGAGATTTAGTTGCTAGTGTTTTTAAGCCTTCGGTTGAGAAAAAGGATGACCTAAGATAGAGTGGCCCGACCTGTATGTGCATGGATTCACCTGCAGCTCCCTCCTAAGAGGTGCTTAACTTAATATACACAGAGGAAGCTGGATAAAACCTCAGGTCAGAAGATGGTAGAGCCAAGGTCTGCGTTCCTTTTGCATTGCCTAATGTTTTTTTCATTGTAGGAAAAGTGAAGAAATGGGATGGAAAAACAAACACTTTTATGGAGTTAATGTATCCATTTGTATATGTGCACATATTTTACTTTAACTTTATATTTACTACTAATTAATTATATTTACCCAAAAAAGAATTTTAACTGCCCAAATAACATTGCCTCTGATTTATCAGAATTGCTGGCAGTTTAGCTCCTAAAAAGATGATCTTTTTATTGATTCCTTGAGGAGTCCATGATGTATTTTGACATAATCACTACCCTTCACTAATTCCCTCCAGCATCCGCCCCGCCTTCTCGCCTCGTTCTCATTATGTCTTTGCCTTTATCCTCCCTTTTAGACATGCGTTTAGGTTTTACAAACTATGTCAGTTCAAAGGAAAGGCTGTCGTCTACTAAGAGACAGAAACAAGACATTAAAAAAAATCTTATAGGCAAAAGAAAGGTGTTAGTGTGCTTTTGAAAAGGACGGCAGAGATTTCTGAAGCTTAGTGGCCATCTGCATCCTCTTTGTTAGCATAGATCTCTTATCCTTCCTATTCTGAAGCTTGCCAGTTCCACACATGCGGAAGAGACTCTGGAGAGTCAAGGAAGTGATGGGTAAGGAAGAATTCAAGATGTTCTAGCTGTATGCATAGCCTACATGCCATACACAATCAGGGTATTGGCGGACCTAACTTTTGGAGTAGATTCAAATCCCCAGTCTATTCTTAATCCCCTTCTAAGTCTGGCTAAGTTGCTGAGGGAATATACTCCTTCACCCCACTCCCCATCACCCCTTTTATCATCTCAGTTGCTTTGAGAAATGTTTGATTTCATCCCCCCAGAAGGATGTATATGGAGGATATTAGACTTATAAAATGATCATTGTTAAATAATCAAAAGATTCTAAGTTTTTTTCAAACATTTAATCAAGTTCGTGGTTCATGTTCATTTGTTCATTTTCAATATGATCACTTGGAACACAACTAAGGGCCCAGAGGTAGCCCGAAGGATGTGAGTGCTGTTCTTCAGTATACTTATCCAAAAAAGAAAAAAAGTTCATCTGAACTGTCTCCGAGTGGTTTCACATGATGTGAGAGCAGATTAGACATCTGCGGGTATCTGGGAAATCATTCTAGTTGGTTAATGTTAGAAGAAACCTTTCAGTAGGGCTGTCTTTGTGCCTGGGCCAAGTACACAGCTTCAGAAGGAAGGATCTTTTAGTGACATGTCATTTCTAACCCTTCATTTTCATCCAATGAAAGGAGTTTTGAAAATGGTGTGATCCTGTCTGCATCAAGGAAGGTCAGAGTCTTGAGGGGATTCGTGTCGCTGGACTGTCTGGTTAAGAACACCAAACCAAGGGACTGATCCTCCTCCAAAACAGAAAGGATGGATGGGCCTTCTTTTTTTTTTTTTTTTTTTTTTTTTTTTGGATATATCCAGTCTCTTCTCTAGCAATTCTTAGGGCTCCAGTGTTTCTTACTAATGGACTTCACTGGTGCATTCTGGCCCTCTGTCTAGGGTTCCTATTCCTGTGAAGGGACAGCATGGCCACAGCAACTCTTCTAAAGGAAAACAGGTTCCAGTGTTTAATTCTTTATCATTATGGTAGGTAGCATGGTGGCATGCAGGCACACAGGATGTTGGAGAAGCAGCTGAGAGTTCTACATCCAGATGGGCAGGAAGCAGGTGCCCCTGGGCCTGGCTTGAGTATATGAAACCTCAAAGACCATCCCCAGCGACATACTTTCTTCAATAAGGCCACACCTACTCCAACAATGCCACACCTTCTGATTGCGCCACTTCCTATGGGTCTGTGGAGGCCATTTTCATTCAAACCACCATACCCCCTTTTCCTGGCTGTTTTACATTTCTTTGGCTTGGATAGTTGTGCTGATGAGGCAAAACTGCCAGCTATTTTCATAATTGTCTTGTCACAATTTTGTAAAATTTTATAAATTCAATAGAAAAGACTTGGACACACTTATTTCCTTTTTCCTATTGTGGTGGTGGTGGCAGTGTGTGGGGTGCTGATGACTTCACATGAGTGCAGATACATTCTTCCCTGCGTTATGGGATTCATTAACCTAAACTTGGAGTCTTACATTGCTTCACCAAAATAGGATTATTAGAACACACCAAATTAAGTTAAAAAATAAATGTGTGTAACATTTCTACAAATTGATTGTTCCTCTTGCCCTTGTAATAGTGGAGATTTATCCTTCTTGATCTTTGCTCAGTACAAACGCTCTGCTAAGGGTAATACCTTCATTGCCTTGTTTATTCCTGCTACATGTTCTGTGATCAGTGTTTCTAGACTTAGAGATGTGGAAATCTGGACTGCATCGTGTAAGCTCATAGAATTACAAGATTGGGGACCTGTGTCCGGGTTCATCTCAAAACAAGGCCAAAGTTTCAACCTCATCCTCTTCGGCTGGAAGCTGTAGTGAACTTTAGTTAGTGCTTCAGAAAGCCTCAGCTTCTCTAGTTTGTCAATTATAATAAATCCTGTTTGAGTGAGTGCCTGAGTATTCCCCTTCACTAGCCTTACCACTGCCTGTTCTATGACTTCAGGTTCTAGTTCATGTAAGTTATTTTATGTTCTAAACCATGGAAGTAGCTTAACCACAAGTGGCTTATAAGTTTTGTCATTCAACCTTCTGAGAATGATAATGGAACACGAAGAAATCTTGTCTTGGGCTGGCACAGAAAGCGTGCTGAGGCTAGCAGGTTTGTCCCCATGTCCTTGCCTGACCAGGATGATTGCCTTGAAAGAGTCACTTGTTCAGACTGCATGCTATTTCACTTTAGGGATGATTCATTTCCTTAAAAATGATTAAAGGTCTTTCCCTTTTTTTCCAAATCATTTTTCCTTCTGTTTATATTAAATTTCAAATTTGGTAAAGATGTACAAGTGACTATAGTAAACTTTTCCATTATAGATGCTTAATTTGGTATGAGTTATAATATGTTTGGCTTCAGGGCTGCTTGTTTACAGTTTAATGGTCTTAAAGGGGAAGAGGAACTTGTTTCATTGTTCAGACTGTGGTGTTCATGCAGTTTGATGCAGGTGTATGTGGAGGACTATGCTGCTAAGACATTGACAGATGAATAGTTTGGATGAGTGTGTGTGTGTGTGTGTGTGTGTGTGTGTGTGTGTGTGCATACTATAGACTACTTAGTCCTCTATTACCAGAAGTGCGTCTAACCCAAGCCAAGTGGAATCCTAGATTTGTTAAGTTTTTCTTTATGCTTGTTTTCCTCAGTAACATAAATGTCAACTTTTGCATCCTAATACTATGTCAAAGTAAGAAAATTAGCTCAAGAAAATCTTAAATATATTTACCTGTTAAATATATAATTATGTATGAATTTGTAGTCTTCCATGTGCAAAAGTTCTTTTTTTGAACTTATTTGCAAGAATAAAAATAGTACCACAAAGCCTATACTCTCTCTAGTTGATAGAGTGATGTATTTGGTCATATTATTTCATAATTTCTTTAGCTTTATTAAAAGACAGGGCCATGCGTGCTGTCTCTGCTATGGAAATGGACAAGCTGAATAACAGACTGCCAGTGCTTTTGACCTAGGCATCAAATAACCATTACTGGTGTGTTTATCAGTCATAGCTGTTCATGTCTGCATGCAATGTAAATAATGTATTTATTTCTTAAGTAAACTATTGTCTGTCTAGAAAAGAAATACCAACTGTTCTTATTAAATTAAGAGATTCTCGAAGCCATGCCCAACCTGCAGATCTGGAGCTGAATTTATCTCAGGAGAGCTATGAATACATCTCAGTAAAAATAATTTCGAACTTACTTAAAACATTATTAGATTTCCTTGTGATTATTTTTATAACATGTTTGTGTGTTTCTTAAGAACAAACTTTGTAAATGATAGTACCATATCATAAGGCCGAAAGGTTGGGCATGCCTGTTAGCATTCCTGAATCTGAAAATGGGAAGGCCGTTATTATTTACAGTTTTTATTTCTTTGTCACTTGTTAAGTGTTTGCTGCTGTTGATATTGCTGTAATTTGTGTTTCATAATTATAGAGACCACCTACTATGAGGATGAAGAGGTTGTTGGATTCTTTTTCTCTCCCTTCTTATCAGCAAGCTTACATGTTGGGTGAAACAATAAGATAAAGACCAAAATGCTTGTTGTGATACCCCAGGTTCTTCACACAGTAGAACCTGAGTCTTCTAGTGATACCCCAGGTTCTTCACACAGTATAACCTGAGTCTTCTAGTGATACCCCAGATTATTCACACAGTAGAACCTGAGTCTTCTAGTGATACCCCAGATTATTCACACAGTAGAACCTGAGTCTTCTAGTGATACCCCAGGTTCTTCACACAGTAGAACCTGAGTCTTCTAGTGATACCCCAGATTATTCACACAGTAGAACCTGAGTCTTCTAGTGATACCCCAGGTTCTTCACACAGTAGAACCTGAGTCTTCTAGTGATACCCCAGGTCCTTCACACAGTAGAACCTGAGTCTTCTTGTGATACCCCAGATTCTTTAATGCTTGTTTTCATTCCCCAGGTCCTTCACACAGTAGAACCTGAGTCTTCCAGCCTTACAGCATACCACTTGCACACATATTGTCTGTAGTCCTGTCCCGATGTTTAATTAGAAAGTGATCGAATGTTCAACCATGGTTCTCATTTTTTTTGAGTTTCAGTAAAATACCAGATGATTGAGAGCATTTTTTTGTATAATAGTAATACATATATGAGTTTTAAACTCAAATTGCTAACACAGTTCTGGTTACAGTATTTACTCTATTAATGACAGTTAAGGTGAAAAGAAAAATAAAAACAAAATGCAACAGAAGCGTGATCTCTGAGTTCTTAAAGCCCTTAGGCCAGGGACCTTGAAAGGTGAGAAGTCACACTCCCTGTTGGTCATTACTATATTTTTTTTTCTGTCTCCTGATTACCTTTATGCCTTATTGCCCAAGGAAGAAGAGGGAAAGGCTGTTTGGACTTATTACCATTTGTTCTTCTATAAAATATTAAGACATATGAGAAACACTTGGAAGGGCCATTGATTTACTTGCGCTGGACCAGCAGAAACAGTCTGGGCCCTTTTAAGGCTTGCTAGGTTCAGTAGCATTTTGATTTGGCCGTCTCATTTGTCTCACTAGTTTCCCATCGATGCTCTCTGGAGGTCCAAGGGACGTGAGGAGCCCTAAATCTCAATACTACTCTAAGAAGAACTTTGACCCCAACAGAACTATCATTTTTCTCTCAGTTGCATCTCTTCCTAAAAACACATCTAAGGGACCCTCCTTCTAATTATTATTAAAATGGATTGATGAGGTAGTAGGTACCTCTGTGTGGCCTTTATGCTTCATATCCATTTACCATTTATCATATACCATTTATTAACATTCTTTGAGTTTCATAATAACGTGGAAAGCTCTTTATATGGCAATATAATCAAAACGAAAAGCAGATATGTAGTTTCTAATTTCACCAATTGGATAGTGTCATCAGACTTTTTTGTTTTTTTCTTTCTTTTTATTTTGTTTTCCGAGACAGGGTTTCTCTGTGTAACAAGACTTTTAATACTAGATTATGTTGTATAGTATCACACACACAAGATTATTTCAGGTGTGTGTTGGGTGACGAGGGAGGGAGAAAATACTAGGAAGGGAAAGAAAAAATTAATTCCAGTTGATTTTCTGGATCTGAATCCATACCTTCGTCCTCACACACCTTTGAGGGTATGGGAGACTTTCGCTGTGTCTAGACTGAGGATGAGAGATGAACAAGCCTAAAAAAGAGCCAGTTGCTGGCTTTGACAGATAAAATGGTCAGTGTTGCTGGGAGATGAGGGTTGTTGTGAGCTCTTTAAGGAGAACGTGTTGAATCAAGTGGACCCTGTCTGCCCTTAACCACTGAATCACTTATCACATGCCAGTGAGGCTGAGTCAACACCAACCACAGAAGTGAGTAGAAAGGAATGTTTTCCCACCTCCTTTTAGTATTATTTTTTTCTATTTCAAAAACTTCCAATTAAAGAACCCATACCGTGTATGGAATCCATAGAACATTTTCAGTGATGCCCTTAAGATGGTACTGCTTTTACTTCACGTCTCTACTCAGAATGAAAATCTGTCTCCTCGAAATAGTAAGTGAAAGTAGATTTAACCTACTTGGTGTCAGCGTGTTTTTGTGGTGATAGAAGTTGATTAAATGAACCATCCCTTAAGGGTTAAAATTAAGACTCTGTACTTTACAAGACAACCCAGGAAGGATACTGGGACTCCGTCCTTTGAACATTGGCTCATCTTCAGACACATTATCTTCCTTTGCAGTGAAAAGTTTTTCCTCTTTTTAATCATTTTTCACTTATGGAAAATATTTTTCTTTCCATACAATATATTCCATTACCACATCCTCCCAACCTTCCCACACCCATTTTGTCTCTCCTTGGAAAATAACAGAAGATATCTAAAGAATAATAATAAAATAAAACAAAAACAAATCAGAATAGGACAAAACAACCAAACCAGAGAAAGAGCCAAGGAAAATGCACAAGAATCACATATAGATGCAGAGATATGCTTGCAAGCCAGGAATTTCATAGAAACACAAAACTCGAAGCCATAATTTGTAATCGAATAATCCATAAGGTTATATAAAAATGTCCTCACTTAACATTGCAAGACAAGGAACCTCCAAAGATGCTGTTGAGTTTATTTTGTGTATGTATCTCCTGCTGAACTTGAGTCCTGCCCTTAAGAGCAGTTTGTTTCCCTTGGAGAAAACTAGTTTTTCATTTGCAAGTGGCTGTCAATTAGAGATAGCTTCTGGGTTAGGGATGGAGGCGTGCATGCACTCTCAGCCCTAGGATGACCCCAACAGTGCAGACCTGTGCAGGCTCTGTGTGTGTTGCCTCCATCTCTGAGTTCATATATGCACCAGCCCTGTTGTGTCTAGAAGGCCTTAATTCCTTGGTGCTCTCCATTCCCTCGGGCTCTTACACTCTTTCCACCTCCTCTTCCACAGAGCTCCCTGAGCCATGAGGGGAGAAATTTGATTGCCACATGCCTTTTAGGGTTGTGTGTTGTTCCAGGGTCTCTCACTCTGCATATTGTCTGGCTATGGGTCTCTGTATTTGTTCCCATTTGCTGTAGGAACAGGCTTCTCTGAAGATGACTGAGCAACACCCTGATCTATGAGTATAGCTGAATGTCAGTAGGAATCATTTTATTGCTGTGTTCCTGTAGCAGAACAGTAGTATTTGGTTTTATCATAGGCCCCTGAGCTATCTAGTTTCAGGTTCTTGGCCACCCAAACAATTTTAGGTATGAGTTCCATCTCATGGAGTGGGCCTTAAATCAAATCAGATACTGGTTGGTTGCTCCTACAAGCTTTGTGCCAGTATTGCACTAAATTATCTTGCAGGTAAGTCACCATTGAAGACTGAAAGATTTGTAACGAGTTTTGTGTTTACATTTCTTCTTTGGTAGCATGCAGAGTACCTTCTAGTAACACGAATATTTGTCCACAGGGGTGAAGGCTCTAGGTAGGTACTAGCTCAACTTCTTCATGGTCAGTGAGTTGTGTAGGTGTGGTCTTCAACAATAGGGCCTTGCTTATAATCTTGGCAACAGTCTGGGTTGCTTGGGGGTTCCCATGTGTTTTGGTTTGAATGAAAATGAGCTCCATAAGCCGTTATGGAGTGGCATTATTAGTAGATGTGTGCTTGTTGGAGTAGGTGTGGCTTTGTTGGAGGAAGTGTATCACTGGGGGTGGGCTCTGAGATCTTAGATGCTCAAGCCAGGCCCAGTCTCAGTCTTTTCCTGTTGCCTGCAGAACTCCCCAGCACTATGTCTGCCTGTGTGCTGTCATGCTTTCTACCATGACAATAATGGACTTAACCTCTCAAGTGTGTAATGATGTCCTATGAAATGTTTTTTTTATTTATTTTATTTTTATAAGAGTTGCCATGGTCATGGTGTCTCTTCACAGCAATAGAAACTCTGGGACCACTTTGGACAACAGCTTAATTGGATATTACCCATTTTCAGTACTGGAAACTTCATTTGGTGACAGGAGATGTCCAGTTAGGTTTCTGTCTCCCTCATTGTTTGGCAATTTCATTTAAATAGACTTCATATATGTATATATTTTAGGAAGCCTCTGCTGTATTAGGTTTCCATACTACCGCTCAAATGATCCTTAGTTTTGTCCTTCCATGTATTTTCTCCTCTGTCCCCATCTTCCTTTCCTTCCCTGTTTGATCTTGCTGTTCCAGCCTCTTCCTCTCCATCCATAACTATTTATGCTATTTTCCCTTCTGGTCCCTCCCCACTTGTCCTTACTCTCTACCTAACTGCTGTGGTTTTAAGGACTGTAGCCTGTTTATTAATGACTTAACAGCAAACCTCCTCATACAAATGAATACACACCGTAGTTGTTTTTCTGAGTCGGAGTTTCCTCATTCAGGATGATCCTTTTTTTCTAGTTCCATTTACACACAAATTTTATGATTTGATTTAAAAAAAAATACCTGAGCAATAGTCCATTGTATAAACATACATGTTATCTTTTCCTTTATGTTTCCACTTCCTCAGTTTAGTAAGGTGAGGACTGAAGATTATAATACCTTGTGAGACATTTTACTTTATTTGGATCTATGTTCACTAATAGGTACCACTAGCTTATGTTCATCCTGCAGCATGGATACTTGGTTGACAGACACGGAGAGAGATGTCTGAAGAGCGACTGACTAGTCCTCTCTCTTTGCTGGAGCTCTATTGATGCTGTCTTGTGTTTGTGGGATTAGAGTAGCTACTTCTTTTCAAGAGTTGCCCAGCATTTCACTTTCTTGAGCCAGGAAAGAACATTGGGGAATGTTCTAACTTTTGATAGTTTATGATCAAGCACACTCTCTTTTTTGTCAAAATTCCAGGACAAAGGGAGCATTCGAATCTCTATGTCTACCATGTGCTCTTGCCAAGTCATGCATATCCCCGAAGTCAAGACATCATTCTTAACTGTATCAACGTGTCTCTATATAGTAGATATTTTCATAACTGAAAGGACTTGGAAGCCATCCTTGCTGACTCTGAAGCTTGAACTCAGGAGTAAACAAAGTTGTCCAAGAAATAGGAACTAAAGAGTTGGGTTAAAGCCTGCTCAGTTCATATCTCAGTCCCTGAAAAGAGGAGGATTGTGCTGTTGTAAACAGCAGAAGATAGAGAAAGCTGTTTCCAGGCTTCCTTGGAGAATTGTCTGTGGGAAGATAATTGCTGTACTTGCAGCAGAAATGTGAATTATGCTGAGGTACAGATTGTGTGATGGGGCCCCCTTGTCACTCATGCTGCAATAATCACTACACGGGCAGAGTCTGATGGTCTTTGCTGGGACCCATACCTCTCAGCCTCTGCCCTAGCCTGTCTCTCTAGCCCTGATGTCCCATTAATCGTTTCTAGGCATCCTACAGACCAACAAGTGTCTCTCTAATTTCCCTCCTCCTTAGTCTTTCTTTACTTCTATGTCCACAGGTCTGCAAGCCCACTTGTCCAAATCCTAGATATTTTCCAGTGGTCTTTCTTTTACCCTTACCATTCAGAAAGAAACTTTTCCTCCTCAGAAGTCCCATGTGATTTTATGTTACACACTTATTCTTTGTGGTGTGCATGGTGAGTGTCCACCCTGACTTTGCCAATAGGCTATGAGCTCCTTGAGACCACTGCCTCTTTCTGACCTTTGCACTGGCGTTGCGCTCTTCAGTATGTTCAGTAGAGTGGGATTGGAGGGCAGTGGAGGACTGACCTCTGCAGGAAGTACGGCTGCCAGGGTTCTAATGTAGATTGAGTTCCAATGGCAAAGGGAGAAGACAAGACCCTAAGCAAGAAGGGTTTCAAACTGTGACTGTAGCGGGTGGCGGGATGGCTCACAATTCTTCGAGAGGACTAGAGTGTGGTCCTCAGCACCTTCCGTGGGCGGCTGACAACCACCGACAACTCCAGCTCCAGAGGGAGCTGACACATCCGGCCTTTGAAGGCACCACAGTATACTCATGTGCTCACACTTCCCTCTTTAAAAAATAAGTATTTTTTAAAGTTCTGTCTGTCCAAGGATTTGACTGAGTGTGGTCCCTTTCTCAATTACACTTTAAGATCTTTTTCAAAACCGAATTTTATTTTCTAATTCATTAAAG
This sequence comes from Microtus pennsylvanicus, assembly GCF_037038515.1. Taxonomy (NCBI): domain Eukaryota; kingdom Metazoa; phylum Chordata; class Mammalia; order Rodentia; family Cricetidae; genus Microtus; species Microtus pennsylvanicus. The sequence continues at coordinate 68,427,096 of NC_134579.1, forward strand.
GGAACCAAGGTGTATGCAATATTGAAACCAAAGTTATGAAATGAGCAGTTGAAAATCAGAGGCGAGACTGGTTACGGAGCCATCAAGCTCTTCAGTTTTCACGTGTACTTTTAACGTCTCTTTTGGGCTTTTCCTTGGTAATTTTGTATATTCCGTAGTTTAAAAACTAGACTCTGTATCTACAATGATGCTTTGAGAGTGTGGCCATAAACAGAACCGCAGTGTTTTCCACTTAAATTCACAATGATTTAATGAATGAGATCATACGATTCGGTGATCTAATTACGTTTTCCTAATTAAGAAGCGAGAATGGCACTCCATTGAGTGCTAGCCAATCACAGAGCTGTTCCAGGAGACTCTGGGGTAAACACCAGGGCTCTGACTTACATCTTAAGTGTCCCCTCCCCTCCCCATGTGTCACTTCTTCATCGAATTATATGTTCTGCTTCTGTCGCTGGTCTTCTCTCAGAAGGAGTGGATGCTCTTCCAAAGCCTTCTTTGTAAGTCCTGTTTATCACTTAGGGACGTCTGGCAACTCCCATGCAGATGCAGACATGATCCACCCAGCAGTCCTGTTTGTAGCTCATTTGAGGTATATGGCTTCAGTACAAAAAGAGCAAGCCTCTTGGGCTGTGCTTGGCATTCTTCCTCTGGTCTACGTCAGCTGGGCATTTCCACACCACTAGCTTTGAAGAGGAGATTCCGCTCACCGTGAGCTGAGCCTTCGAAGTCCTGCGCCTGTCCCACTTCCCGTAACCACAGAGCAGTTCCAAGGCACTTCTGTCATCATCTTTGAGTCATACCTCTTAGTGATGCTGTGGTAGCCACCGCCTCCTGGCTGGATAGCAGGGCTCTGTGTGGGCCTTGCTCACTGGCGTTCTTCTTACCATCCGCACATAAGCATGGCTTTGAAGATTGGGGCAGACTGCCTTGGGTGTTCACAGGAGGCTGCTGGAGGTTGTGAGGAGGAGGAAGAGGAGGAGGAGGAGGGCTTTATCAGTGCTGCACAGTGGTGGAATGGCCTCCAAGTTATAGCATTTATCTGTGCACTCAGGAAGTGTCGTGAGAGGCTGAAGTGAAGGACCTCTCCAGATTCCTGACTCCCAGAGAGTCTGTAATAAGCCAGCCAGAATCACAGGCTGGGGTTATATTAAATCTGTTTAATTGTAGTGTACTGCAGAAATGGAAAATTATACAAACTCACCATTCATCTAATTAAGACTATTTACCACCACCTGACATCCTTTCCAGACTCCAAATAGCTGTATTCATCCACTAGGGCTGAATTCTAATAATGTATTTTGTATTGTATGTGTGTGTGTGTGTGTGTTTGTGGGCTTGTGTTCTCACGCATCCTTGTACACATGTATGCAGAGGTTGTAGGTTGACGTTGGGTCTCTCACTTCCCACCTTATTTTATGAGACAGAGTCTCTAGATGAACATGGAGCTCAGCACATGCTGGCTGGCTGCTTGGAGATCTGGCTATCTCTACCCCTAACCCTCCAGTGTTAGGATTACAGTGACCACTGTGCCCAGCTATTTATATGGGTGCTGAGAATCAAGGCCTCATGTGTGCACAGCAGGCACCTTCCTTGATTTATCTATCGTTCCAGCCCCTGGTACTAAGCGTCTCTGCCAGCTTGGTCTCAAGCTACTACTTTTATTGTTTCTGTAGGTTCCTCTGCTGTTGGCAGTGATGTAAATAGGATTGTAAACAATGTGAGAGATGTAGGAGACTTTCATTACAGCACACAATTATGAACATTTTTCTGAAGTAATAAATACTAATAAATAGAGATAATCTAAGAAATGTATGTTCACAGCATCTAGCCATTGATACCATCTTGCTGTGTGCCATTTCCTTCAGGCCCTGTGTGCATATATCATATATGTTTAAGTAGACTTTAACCCACATTATTTATGGTTTCCTATAACTTTATTAATTAGAACTTACAAAACTATAATTTTAGAACATTAAATAAATGTAGTGTAATTCCTATGTGCATAATATAATTGACACATTGCTACTATAATTATTCATGCAGTTTTACATTCTCATAAATATTCCTGATCTCCTTTTGCATTTAAATATGAACCATATCATTTCCTTAAAGTTGGACCCTAGAAGTGAAATTGCTGGATCAAATAGCATTTCTAATTTATAGTATAATATATATATATTACAATTATAATATATATATATATCTATATTACAAAATCACTCTTTAGAAAGTTGGCCTGTCAGATTTCCTGAATCTTGTAGACTTCTGATTTACTTCAAATAATGGAAATATTAAAATTTGACACATTTAAATTAATTAGTCTTACTGTGTGTTTTGCTAAGGATTCTAAAAATGCACTGAAGACTCTCTGTCTGAAATGTGTCTATCTTATATTGCACTATTGGCATTCTCTATTGCCCTATAAGACCTATGTTAGGACCAAACATATGCAGAACTATCTCATTCATTACTGAGACTACATGCAGACCTACAATTAACAAGTTTACCTAGAACTAATGGGAAAAAAATTCTACACTGTAGGTCTAGAAAAAATTCTCTCTCTCTTTCTCTCTCTCCTCATTTGCGGTGTAATTTTTTTCTGATTTCTTCCTTGCTTACAGTATTTTTTTTTCTGATTTCGAAATGCATATTACTAGAGAATCCATGGAACACAGAAATAGATGGTAGCAAAACAAGTCAACGATACTTCTAATATTTCTCACTTGCATAGTAAGAAACAAATAAAATTATCCTATTTTTAATCTTTAATACAAGTTCACGATGACTACTAACTGATGTCTGTTGATCCATGTTCCATGTGTCTCTAGAGCTGAAAGCACCCTCAACGACCACAAACTAACTCACTGAGTAGTTGAAGCTTAAATAGGTGTTTATTCCAAGAGATATATTAGGGACCGGCGTGGAACGTCAGCCCCCTGTGACTTATGAGGGATTTTAGCCTTAATTTAAGGGTTCCGAGGGCCTCAAAATTTATAAAGCCATTCATTGAGCCTGTGAGCCATGGCAGCTGGGATCAGTGCTGTGGGCTCAACTTACCCTTCCAGCGAAATGCATCACTGAGAACACACTGGTGGTTGCTGGGGAAATCTGGTCCATCAGATTTGATCAATCTCTTGGAAGTTACTGGAAAAATATTTTAAAATCCAGAATCAGAGCCAATATTTTCTTACTAGAACTTTCTCCAAGGAGTCTTTTGTTCCCCTACGTTTATTCCATTCTGCTTTAAAATCACTTACACATACACTTTGTTTTCTACATGTAATATGATTATGATGTTCTGTTCTGGTCAATGTAGAGATGAACATTTTTGACTCTTAGCTTGAGTTTAGGGAGAGAGGCAGTACGTGAGCATAAAGATTGGAATTGTAACCAGAGGCTGGAATTTGAGGCAGGTTTGAGGTAATGGAAACTCCCTCTTCAGCGGACAATGTGTTTTTATTAAATAGAGGTTTCTTTGTGGTAGTAATAAGAAATTATAATATAAGAAAATGGCTTCCCTTATACAAATAGTTAAGATTCCTTGACTTACAAACTTATGTCTTCCTGATTTTTGACTGTGGCCCACCCTCCTCCATGGGGAGGTTTTTCTCTAGGGTACTGTGAAGGTAGAGAAAGGAGGTGCTCTTGTGGAGGGTACAGTTTGGGGGCATATCAGGAACTCATGGATCTCCTGGTGAGATCAGTGAGGTTTCAAAAGCCTTGACTGGTCTCTGGTCCTAGCCTTTCTCCTATAGACTTTGAACGCCTGCCATGTTTATGATGATCTTTATAGCAATGTTATTGTTTTGTGAATGTGTGGTACTGGGCATTAAGCTCAGAGCCTTCTGCATGATAGGCCAATGCTTTGCAGCTGAGCCAAGTCTCCAGCCCAAAATGCAACATTATATATATATATGTGTTTGTGTGTGTGTGTGTGTGTGTGTGTGTGTGTGTGTGTGTGTGTATTTCTTGCTACAATCTTTTAGTTCCACAGCATCATTAGCCTCTCTGTACCTACCAGGTAATGTAAGGCAATGAAGAGATTGGCAGGATTGTGACACCCAGGGATGAAGACAAGCAAGAGAGGGAAAAGAAGGAAACATGAATGGACGTGTTATTAATACTACAGAGAATTTCTGTTTGGCTATCTAGGTGCTGAGGAGATCTATTTATTGCGGGAGTTTAACATGTCATATGAAATAAGTATACTATTTTATTTCCTAGAGCTGGGGAAGATTTCCAGGTCTGTGCACCCTCAATTTCTAACCCTGAAATTGGTGATGTTAGTAAGCTAATTAGGCCTCATGTTGAAAATGGCAAATGATTTTATTAAAATACAATTCTTAGCAATGTCTTTGAAGGGAAGCTGGGAGGAGGTGGTGCACGCCTTTAATCCCAGCACTCAGGAGGCAGAGGCAGGCAGATATCTGTGAGTTTGAGGCCAGCCTGGTCTACAAGAGCTTGTTCCAGGACAGGCTCCAAAGCTACAGAGAAACCCTGTCTCAAAAAAATGAAAAGAAGAAGAAGAGGAGGAGGAGGAGGAGGAGGAGGAGGAGGAGGAGGAGGAGGAGGAGGAGGAGGAGGAGGAGGAAGAGGAGGAGGAGGAGGAGGAGGAGGAGGAGGAGAAGAAGAAGAAGAAGAAGAAGAAGAAGAAGAAGAAGAAGAAGAAGAAGAAGAAGAAGAAGAAGAAGAAGAAGAAGAAGAAGAGAAACTACATATTTGAAGCTGGTGCTATTTCTTCATTTCGTATCACTGTCCTGCCTTACAGGAGATTTGTATAATTATGCTAGAAAAATAGAATTTTGTTGGACCTCTTGAAGATGCCACCTAATGAAATACTCACCTTAATAAGAAGTTTTCTTCATGGTTTCAGTATACTTCTAGGTACAGTATGTGTATGCACACATTTGCGTGTACATGTTTCTCTGTGTGTGTGATAAGTTGATCATTATAGAACTCTTTGTTCCTTTCCTCCCCCTTTTCTTTTTCTTTTCTCTCTTCTTTATATTTATAACTTTAACGTAAATACTAATTATTCCTTAGATTAGGTGTATTGGATTAAAAACATCTACATCTAAGAAATGAAAACAGTCTTGCCAAAGAAGAAAATAATGTCATATAGATTGACAGGTGGCTTTCCACCAAGAACAATGGGTGGTTATAAGTGATAAGTCTTCTCACGCATAAAACTGTGTCTTTGACCTTCATGAATAGCTTTGTCTGTGCTGGAAGAATTGCAAAGGGAACTGAGCAGCAAAAAAATTTTCAAAGAAAAGTATTTTCCATATATGATTATGTTCTGTAATTTGGCTAGCTTCTTAGAATCACAAAATCTGCTGTGAGGTAGTCTGTTCTAGAAGTAACAGGAAAGCTATACCCATGATACTTCAACAGTTTGACTGCCTAAACAAGACCTGAGGGATGCCAGTACCAATATGGACTTGCTAACATGGGTGAGGGAGATCTCATAGGGCCCCACACCTAGACACAGAACTAAGGACTGTTGAGAGAAGGACTAAAGCTTTCCCCAGGGATGATCCTCTTAATTAGTTAACCAATACCAAGTAGTCAGTCCTAAAATTACATACATCAAGGCACCACGAAAGTTATATTTATATATTTATGTTTATATATGTGTATATATAGATGTACATATGTATATAAACAATAATAATGAAAGAAAAAGAGATCACCAATTTGAAGTGGAGGGAAGGAAGTTATAGGGGCTTAGAAGAAAGAAAAGGAGTGAGGAAGAGACATAATTAAATTTAATTTAAAAATTAAAAAATTAGCAAATAGGTAGCTGATTGAGTATGATATCACTTTAAGTTTGAAATGAACCTAGCTGCCCAACGCTGGCAGTTTTAAAGACTTAGCAACAGCAATGAGAGGACAGAGTGGCAGGCGAGGTCACACGTGTGTGTGCAGTGCCTACTTCAAATGTGTCAGAAACAATTGAAAGTTAATACTGGATACTGAGAAATTACACAGAAGCATCCATCGGTTATGGAAAAGAGAATCCTGTAGCGAAATTAAGGTGCTCGAAAGTCAGATTTGTCACCTGCCACCATTGTGCCATGGTTTATTTATTGCGAATGTGTGAAAGAAATGAAGGGTGTGTGACTGAGGCTGGGGAGATGTCACAGTGGTTAGGAACACTTGCTGCTCTTTCAGAGGACTTGAGTTCAGTTCCCAGGACCAACACGATGACTCACAGCCATCTGTAACTAGAGTCTAGAGAATCCAACACTTTTTGATCTCCACCAACACCAGGTACACGCGTGGTACCCATATGGACATTCAGGCAAAACACTCATAAACTTAACATAAAATATTCTGGAAGCCACGCAAAGACTCTTCACTCCTGTGGAAGAAGCTGCAGCTAGAGATCTCACAGAGTTCATATTCCTTCTTCTTCCTCTCTACCCTTCCCCATCTCTTCATTCAGGTGCGCCAACTAATTCTTTCCTGAGTGTCATGAGTTTGAGAGGTGGCTCAGACTCGAGTCCTGTGTACAGGGAAATGTGAATGAGTGGTGGAGATGTCTATCAACATAAAGAAACCACAGTGTACTTTATGTGTAAACTACTTGGGACTTGTTTGAGTAAACTACTGTCCTAGCGGTGACCCTCAGGGAAGGTTTTACGCCATCAGTGACTTGGGCCTGCATGTGGGAGAATGAATGGGAAGGCAGACAGGAACTAAGATGAAGACACCCAGAAGAGGGGCTCTTTGGCTTGCTTTGAGGGAGTCATGAATAAGTAAGGCAAAGGCTGCACATGAGAGCCAGAATATCCACAAACTTGGTGCTACATGAAGACAGTTGGAGGCAGCCACGTACTGAGCCCTGGGCTCATGGCTCTGCTAAGCTCTTTCTCCTTTTCAGAAGCACTCAGGAAAGAGAATGTTTCTATCTCTCTTTTTCCTCTACTGGGCAAAGCCTGTGTGTTTCCGGCTTCTTTACTCTTTCTCTGAAGGTCTCCTGACTGCTCCTTGACACACACCTGGTCGTTGTTTGTATGACTGCTTTGCAAACCTGATTGCTAAACTGCTGTCCTAAGCAAAAATAGTCAACCAACCATGTAGGTCGAGTTTTTCTGTCTAGACAGCCGATCAGTTCTGTCCCGACAGCTGTTCCCCAGATAACCATGCAGATACTTGTTAATTATAAATGGTCATCTGATAGGTTAGGCTCATCTCCAGTCAGCTCTTACAACTTAAATGAACCCATTTTTCTATTAATATATGTGCTGCCTCAAGGCTTGTTTACCTTATTTATGAACTTCCCAGCATTCACTCTGCCCTGAAATTTCTGCCTAGCTATTGGCCATTCAACTTTTTATTAAACCAGTCTGAGTGGTAAATCTTAACAGTCTAGAGATTAGAGATTACTCCACAACACAGCTGACCAAACAACCAAACAACAACAACACATGATTTTCTCTCTTCTTCTGCTCTGGCTTCCTCCTCTGGCCTGCAGTTATTTTTCTTTTAAGTGCTAAACAAATTGTTCTCAAGGTGAAGAAAGTAAAATAACAATATGAATAGTGTCAAATGACTTTGAAATGTGTTCAAGCAGAGCAATTACAGTGTCAGATTTTTTTTCCTCCTAAATCTGTGTTGACGATTGTAGGTGCATAGACTAAAATGAGACCAAACAGAAGGCATTGTGGTGACCCAGGAAACGCTTTTACTGTTACAGTTGCAATGGCAGATAGGATACTTGGGGAACATCTGAATAATCGATAACATTTTAACATATGTTAAATTGAGCCACCTAATGCAGGTGCTCCTTGGCTTATGATTGTGATGTTTCATAAGCCCCTATTAACTTGGAAACAGTGTGCATTTATATGTGTCTAATATACCCAGCACACTGGGCGCTGTAGCTTGACAACACAATGCATTCTACAGTGTTTGTTGTTTATGATATGAGGCTTATGCAGTGCTTTCAAAGTCTTAAGAGAATACAGAATCAATCAATCAATCAATCAATCTCTCAGTGTGTGTGTCTCTGTCTCTTTCTGCATTTGTGTGTGTGTGTACATACGTATGTATGTATGAAAGATCAGAATTCAGAATTAGAAGTATGGCGTCTACTAAATGCATATTGCCTTTTGCCATTAGAAAGTAGAAAATTATAAACCCCAACGTTGACAATTGGGGTGAATGTAAGTCTGGGTGAAAGCAAATCTTTAGTTAAGATGAGCATGGGGGTTTGAATGAGAGCAGAAGAATGATTGTCCCTATGAAAAACAGATATATTTGAGTACTTTGTCCCCTCTTGGTGGAGCAGCAGCATGAACAAATGCAACACATCTTTGTTCTTTTAAAATAATATTCCACAACATAATACTATGGAAGTAGGCGAAGGAGCCAAATCCATGTCTTCCCAGGAGCTGAAGACAACTATTGTTTACATCTAGTGTAAAGACTAAGAATTGGTGAGACCAGTTGGGAACATGATTCATCTACTGTTTCCAACAAGGCTCCCGGGGAACTCTGTCATTGACATTGGTCTATTGTAGCTCAGGGGAAGATTGCTCATGACCCTTCATAGGCAGTAAAGGCCTTGAAATGCTTTGTGACACAGTCTTGTGGACACAGTCAATGTAAGGGGATGGAGAATGTTCTTTTACTTTTGTGTCAGGAAGACAAGGAAGCAGGTCCACTTAGCAACCATACCCGTCTCTGGCAATGGCCTAAAGCGTGAGGAAACTAGGTTCCTCATGAAGGCAATTGTCTTTTAGAGGTCTTGGGCTTCATTCATCCCAGTGCGAGAGGCTTTCAGGCAGGGGTTGTCTATTCAGGGAAGTGCAGAAACCAAGAGCCAAAACATCTTCATTCTCAGGTCGAGGTAGAATGAATGGGGAAAGGAGCCTTTACCTCGAGACAGAATTAGATGAAGGGCCCTGGCAACGACGACTTGCCGAGATAAATGAACTCCTTTGTATTTTGGCTTTATTCTGTATCCGAAGATGAGATGGCACAGAACAAGAAAGCTTATTGTATTTTCCCCGATTGATGCCTCTCCTCTTACATCATCTGCTTGTAGCCCTCTTAAGGTACCATGGTAAGCTGTGGGGAGATATGCAAAACTATACAGAATGGCTCAGGTTTTACCCCTTTCCATGAAAACACTTTTGCTTTTAGAAATTTTCTTATTTAAGAAACCTGGGAAGGACCCTGTTTCTGGAACTTTTTGGTATAACTGGGGTACTACCCAGTCTTATAATGAAAGAGAGTTCTGTAGAACAAACGTGAAGACTCAAAACCTGAGGTGTATATGAGATGAGATGTTCATTGCCTGTCTATCAAGTTACAAAGTATGCCTTGCTGCAATCTGCCAAGCCCACTCTTATTAATATTCATGTCCTGATGGTGTTTGAGTGGCAGCTGTCAAGCTTGGCTCCTCCCGCAAAGCCTTATCTGCTAATACAGTCGGACAAGGAATCAGAATACAATTACCCAAGTATATCCTAGGATTTTGTTATTAAGACTGGATAGTCTAAGATTATTTTATTTTGATTTTATCTAAGGTTCATTTAAATTTAAATTGATAACCACATCACCCTGTGGTTCTGTAGTTAAATGTAAATACTCTAACAGCATAATAGAATTCCCTGAATTCTTACCTTGCTGGAAATAAGATTAGATGTCCCCTTTAGGCTTCTACTTCTTTCCTCCTAGTCCTTATTCTGCAGATCCCGGGAAGAGAGATTGCTTCAGATCCAAAATCAGGTCAAAAGGTCTCTGATTTGCCATCAGGCTTCACTCCAAGAATAAAATTAATTCTAAGACCAACAATGCCTAGGATGGGTGGCAGGACATGGGTACATGTATGTATCACAGAACATAGGAGTTAGAAAGCTTTTGGAGCACTGTTGAATCACATGGGAGACACATGCTTATTAGTAAGTATACTTAACAGCAAAACAGAGCCTTTCAATTTCACAAAAACATAAAACAGGAGCCTGGAAGCAACTGCAGGAATGATTTTTAAAAACAACTCTAGGAGCTAGAAGTGTCTGGTGTGGTTGTCTTATTCAATAAGGACTATTAATCCTGTCCTGGAATGCAGGGGCCAAATGCTTTAAACAGATGCGGGTTAGCAAACCTCCTTGAGCACTCACTTCTGCCTTTGGCATCCTGGGAAGTAGAGTGCTCTGTCCAGACATGGAAATGATTAATTCTGTCTCTTCATGTCAGACTGCCTGTCTACGTTCTAACCATCTACAGGCCTTTACAGCCCATGCTATCTGCAAAGCATCTTCGGCTCATGCTAGCCCTAAGCTGTCAACCACAAACAAACCAGAGGCAGCCTGGGCTTTACTAGTGGCTACGTTTCATCATGGTAGATTTTTCATAGATTATGAATCCATTTGTAATGGCAGAATGCCTAACTTGATAGCAAAATATCCCAGGCAGTACAAGGAACGATGACTCAGTGGGTGAGAGTGTCTACTGCTCCTTCAGAGGACACACCGGTGTGACTCCCAGCACCTGTGTCAGGATGTTTGCTACTGCCTGTAATTTCATTTTCAGGGGTGTCAACCCCTTTTCTGGCCTCTACAGGACAAAGGAACTCACATACGCACATGAACACACAAGTGTATTTATAATTAAAACTAAAATAGTAAACCCAAAATGTCGCAGTGGCTTGGAGGAAGATATAATTCAAGTTCAAATGCTCAACAAAGCATAACTCGACTTAAAAAATATTTATTGATCTATTTTTTTAATGTATGGGTGTTTTGCCTGACATGTATGTCTGTGCTATGTGCATGCAGTATCCAGTGGGGCTAGCAGAAGTTACTGGATTCTCTGGAGTTACTTATGGTTCTGAGACCTTATGTGGGTGCTGGAAACCAAACCCAGGTCTTCTGCAAGAGCAATAAGTGCTCCTAACCACTGAACAGCGTCTCTGACTCAACTTTAACTTTTTAAGAGAGTAAAATTCTTTACAATGACAAGTTGAACTAAATAGACACAGAATTGCCCATCAGGACATGCACAGGGCTTTTGTTTATTACACATGTCTACTCTCTTCCCATGAGTATGGCCCATTATGCCAGGGTCTCATTCTTCACCGAGTGTTTGTTGGTGGTTGAAATGAGATCTGCATATATGATGAGTTATGTTTATGGAGAAAAAGCCCCCACAGAGAAGCAACATAGTTTTCCCAGCTCTAACTTATAAATGACAACAACAACAACAACAACAAAAAAAACAGGCAGACAGACAGATAGATTAAATTACTGGCCAAGGTCACATAGCACATAAGATGCAAAACTGAGATTCCATTATAGGACCTCAGATGTGGATTTGGGGCTGTGCATGTAGTCAGGAGGATGCTGAATTTGAAGACCAGTTGGTCCTGGCTGCTCAGAAAGATCTTGTTTCATAGAAAAAGACAACACAGTGCTAACACCTAAAATAGTGATGTTATTAATAATCAGGAAGTACTCAGTAGACACCTCCTAAGCCATGGCTTACGTGCATGGAAAGTCTACATTCAGTGTGCAGCCTGATGATGCAAAGGCCACAACTTGTCTTTTCCACTAGAGCTGAGTCATGAGAGTGTGTAATAACCATTCATTGAATTTGAATCTATTAAATGGGAATATTGTGTGCAAGGCATTTTGAAACTAGAGTGGAATAAATGATACTTGCATCATGGGTTAAACCCCCTGGGTATAGAATCAGAGCATGTGGAAGACGGACTTAAGGACTCAGAGAGGAAGATGGAGGCTGAAAGCAAGAGGAAGGATTTGAGAGCAGTACTAGTACTGCAATCTAATTTTGTAAGGTACCACATGAATACAAGTGGCCTCAGAAGGCTAGAGTGAAGGATGAAGGATATTATGACTGAGGTTAATTTTTTGAAGAAAGAGTGCAAGTCTATTTGTTGCATGTAGACGGAGGCGAAAATAGAAAATGGGCATATCACAAAGGTCCTTTGGGAGAATGAAAATGCACTATCATTTACTGAGTCCCTGATATATGCCAAGCACATCAGATACTTTCTTCATGGAATTTTCACAACCGTAAATAGCTGTGTTTCCCATCCTACCAGGGGAGAAAGGAAGTCTGAATAGAGAGACTTTCTTATGGTCAGTTAGTAAAACATGAGGGAAAATCATGGTGTTTGTCTTCTAGCACATGCTCTTCCCAGTCCTTGGTAATCTCCTTCTTCTGCAGGCAAGAAGGAGCCATTAACTATTTTGGAGGAAGAGTATGCATGGTAACTGATACCTGGCTTCTTAATAGCTGAAGCAGGCAAGACCTACAGGACCCGATGTCGTAGCCAGGGAATTCACTGCCAGTGGAATAGAAAGGAAAACCTGGTCAGCAGAACAGTGCAGAAGTAAATCCACTGAAGTGCATGCCAGTCTCTGGAATGAAATACTTCAAGTTTAGCGTTGTTCAGATTTTTCTGGAAGTACAGTAGAAGGCATTTGTAAACACAAGCTGCGTGACCGGTTTCTATGTCTGAGCGTGTATTCCAATCCATATGGCTAGCATTCTGCTTGACCTCTATTTCCTTGGCACCGTCCCCGCTTCCACCTTTCTAGGAGGGCTTCATGTTAGGAACACAAAAATAGTTGTACTGCGTGAAACTCACCCATGTTAATCAGGCTTCAACGCTTGCTGAACTGTGTGTCCGTATCAATGGCTGTTCTTCCACAGTTCAGATTAGTTCACAGGGAGAAAGTAAACTAGAAATGAGAGACTCAGGACATTGTGGAAGAAATAAAAAGAGAGGATAGGGAGCAAAGGCATTTTAGGCTTGTGTTTAAGTGCAGTTCCCACTCACTCTGTGTGGTGTCTTCCTTTTAGGAGCAGTGGCCTTGGGATACTCAAGAGCATTTCTCTAAGGATGAAACAGGCTGCTAGCATCCCTCAAGGGCGGTCAGAGTAAATGACATCATGTATTCACCTTGCTCTCCCCACTGTTCTTGTATGACTATAGCATAGCATGGCTAGATTCTGTTTTACACCCCCATTCTCTCTTCTGTCTGAAGGTTTTCTGAGCATGCTCACCCAGTGATGGAACGGCGGACAAAAATAGCGCCACACTGTGGTATGATACAAAATCTTTTCTTTGTCCCTAGGGAGTATAGCTCATTTTAGGAAGTAGAAATCAGAGCACAAAATTAGGTCACCCTGACCAAGATACTAGCAAAACGGAGCTGTGACTCGGCTGAGCACTGACAGACGTAAAAGCTCTGGAAGCCAGAGCAACTGAGAGAAATATGTCTTGGTCTCACTGATGACTTAAAACAGCCAGGAAACATCCCTCAATTCAGATTTGGCTTTCATGGTTCCTCTAATCCCCGCATAATTAGTCTGTGGATTTGAGCTGTTCTGTGTTCGCGTCTAACTTTCAGAAACTTGGCTCCTTTGGCCACTGAAGGAGTTGCGAGCTCCTTGCCTCACAAATCTTAGGTTTCCTTTTCAAATAGAGGCCTTGCTTGCCTGGTCCTTCACTAGCAGTGGAAGATGCTGTGTGTCTCAGTCATCCTCATCTCCAGGAAGGGTAAGAACTTCAACGCTGTGTGTTGTAGGAAACGTGGGGGCTATAGCATTGGCTTCTTTATAATTTCTAGATCTTGCTTACAAAACCTAGGTATGTCTCAGGGATTAGATTAGCCTTACTTAAAAATGTCCATGATTTTGGAGTATAAGTGACTTAGATAGTCATTGCTTCAGAAGAAAATCTTAATTTTGAACACAATTTCAGATCTCAGCAATCTAAACTTTCTTTGAGTCTCTTCCTCTTTATTTTCTTCTACTAGGAAGACTTCCTTAGTCTTCCCATGAATGAATCACACCTCTTAGGGTTTCCCAAATATACATTGGGATTGTATACTGGGTCTGGCCAAATCTCAGATTACAAGTAGGAGAATCCTTACAGCCTCATTGTAGAAACAAAAAGTCAATGAATGCCAGCACACTTAGGGTGTTTGCAGGGTACCACAGAACCGCCCAGAATGCCCTTGTTTTCACCCATTAGCTGGCCTTTAACTTTTCTTGCCCATCTGAATGATGCTCTTAGAAGGAGGAGCCAGACCTCAGCAAAAATGGTTAAGTGCTGTTGGAACAGTAGGCAGCAGACAGAGTGGGGGAGACTGATAGTGGAGGTGCTGGGGAGCAGCAAAGGAGCCAGTGACAGAGAGAAAAGTGCCACCTTCTCCAGTTCTGACTGGTCATCGCTTTCTCATTGCCTTGGCCTCTGTTTCCTCCACTGTGACACTGTTCAGTTCCCTGCCCTCCTTTGTTGCTGCTGCTGTTGTTACAAGGCGGTTGTCTATTTTGATGCTACTGAATGCAGCCAAAGATAGCTTCCTGAAATATGTTTGCCAAATGCCTGGTGAGCACCTACTATGTAAAAGTGTGGATTTTGCAGAGACCTGTGAGGTTCAAGGACTTCATATTCAATGAAGATGACAGCTTACAGACAGCTATGCTATTGTGGCACAGGTTAGACTAATACATGTGTTTCAAGGGACTATAGAAACAGGATATGAAGCCAGTGTAATTTGGCCATGTGCCACAAAGTAGCTGCTGCCTGTCAGGCCTGACCTCCTCCCCGAGGCTCAATCCTTGTCTAAGTTCTACGTAGCAGAAAAGCACCCAAAAAAGTGGGGCTGAAAGCAGAGCTTCCCCACGGCGATCCATTGTTGTGAGCCAACGGTTTCCCCATCCATTAAGTTCGAGGATGGCAGAGGAGGAAGGAAGCCACAGAGTACCACTGTAAAGACTCTGGCAAGAGTCGCTTGTTTTCTCCCTGAACTAAATCTGGCCTTTGTTTAGAGAATTTCCTTTGGTTTTGTGACTTCTCTGGTCCTTTCCCAGCATCCTTTTATTATCAGAGCGAGAACACCATGACCTTTTGCTCGGGGTTAAAATAACAGCAGTAGCCCAAGGGAAGGCTGGATTCTGCTGACTGTTTATATCAGGCCCTATAACTTACTGTCTGCATCAGCAAAGCTGGGGGCCCTGCTCCCCTCGGCTTCCAGCACGCTGTTGAACCTGTCAAGGCAATTAAGCTTCTTTGCTCCTTTAAGTTGACATAAACATTTCGCCCTTTCCACTCCCCTCCACTCGCTCCCACGCCACTGCCAAGCTGGTGTTAGCATTCCTGGGACTCCCGACTCCCCATTCCATCCCAGAACTTTGACCTTGGTTTTCGTCTTCAAGAGTCTGGCTCATTTCCATCTTGCTGACTTTTCCCTTCTTTGGCGGGCGCTGAGGTCATCAGAACTCATTGTCTTCACCGTGAGGTTGGAGGTAGGGCCACGAAGAAGTTTGATGGGTGCTGCTGACCTACGCATGGGAGCGTGGAGCTCAGCACCACTTCCTTGGAGAAAGGCTTCTTCAACAAGCTGATCAAGGAACAGGGAGTAAACTCTTCAAGACATTTTGTTGGCCTCTTGAGGGTCCATGTGGAGCAATATGTACTTTTCATAATTAGATCAAGGGTGAGTGCAGGGGGATTCTGGGAAGTGCCATACTTTGGCTTCTGCATTTTATGTGTGGGGTAGGAAAGGTGACGACCTCTTTGTGAGCAGCCTCCGCTGCTTCTCTCCTCTCTAATAGTACTGTCTTTCTCTAATAGTACTGTCTTGCATGGCCAGACTTAAAATGGTTTTCTCCCTTATGGCTATTCCAGTTTGAATAGAAACCAGAAGTTCCTGTTAGAAGTGCTTGAGGAAGATGGGAGAGAAGTTTTTTGGGGGTGACTCTTGCCTCACTTTTCTCCTGCTTGGAAATAGGCTTCTACTGCCACTGCTTTCTGGTTCCTTTCCTGTCTTTCTCTTTGTTTCTTCATTTCTGTGGAAGAACGCTTTGAGCCGTCAGTCTTTTACTTTTCTCGCAACTGTCTGTGAACTTAAAACTGTCAAAAAGGAAGACCTCCCACCCCTACCACCACTCGCCTCCCCCACCTTTAGGTCCTTAAGAGTGTGTTGGGAGCTACAGTGCACCCTTATGTCTTCAGGAGTGTTCTGGGGCCAGAGTGTAGCCTGTGCCGCTCTGTCATCCTAGAGACATGTGTGAGGATGGTAGAGGACCCATGCTTCTTTCACATGCTAGAATAGAGGAGGATTCCGTTCCCAGGAATGGGACAGGAACACATCCCTCAGCAGTATGGAGGCAGGGGGCTGAGATTGGGAGAAGCCGGTCATTCAAGGTCTGATCAGGGCTCCGAGCCAGCGGGTGCTCAGGCTGCTGTGATCCAAACCCCAGAGACATTTCTCATGACAGATTACCCATGCTGCTCTGACTTTTATCACTCCCGGTAGCTCCGGGATGGAGTTCTAGAACAGGACTGACAAACCAGTTCCCAAGGGATGTCCGTTGTTTGTCTTCCTGGGATCATACCTTAAACAGGAGGGCTTGGCACCTCCCATCATTCGTCACAGGCACGCTGGACTCTGGTTAACACTTACCAACTGTTCAAAATTAGTTTATAGGTGCTACAGACACGCACTTTAAATCCAATCTTCCTTCTCAGGTTTCCCTTTCTCCTTCCATGTCTGCAGGGCCGGCAGCCACTCCTAGGACCTCATTGCTATAAACGAATCTCAGTTACCCTGGGATGAGGTCACATTTTCCAAAAGCATGTTTGTAGTCTGTGGTGAAGGGGAGGGTCTGTTTGAACAGTTGAGGCCAAGGAAGCATGTCCTTCCTAAGACAGAGTAGAGTCTGGGCCAGGCCAGATTTGAGGAGATTCCCCAGACCGAGGAAATGGGGAGGCCCGAGCAGCTGAGTGTGCTTTTGTAACCCAGACGCTGCTGGCAGATCCAGGACATCCCAGGGAACTGCTGCCGGGAAAGGTGTCCATTATTTCTATCAGTACAGTTAAAACGCTGGAAGAAGGATGATTAATCTTGTCATCATCCGTGACTTCTCAAGCTTATGGCCTTGACTGGCAAGGTCGTTCAGAGAGACTTTCAGTATTAACTATGCTGATGTGATTAAAAATATTAAAGCCTTCCTCAAATTCATCTTTGAAAGATTGAGCTTAAAAGTCCCTCCTCCTCCACAGGGTGCTTATTCAATGCTACTCCCCTTCTGTTGAGCGCTGAGGAATTAATTCAGTGCTGAGTGGGAGTGAGGGGGCAGCGGCTCTCACTGCCTACACTCTGTCCGTGTTACGGAAAGAGCCCGCCAGGCTACTCCTTCCACGGAAACAAAGCCCACAGGGATTGGCCTTCTTCAACAGTCTTCATTCGTTTCCTTACATCCTAGAGCTCGAAGTCCAAGGCTGGGAAACCGGCTGCTGTAGTTTCTGATAAGGAGCTCTTCTTGGCTTTAAACGGTCTCTTCCTGTCTGGGACAGAGGCACTGGCCAGGGAAAAAGGACTCCCTGACATGTCTTCTCGGAAGAATATTAATCCTGTCAGAACCCTCTGCTCATGACCTCGGTTTGAGCAAACTTACTTTCCTAGAGGCCCCATCTCTTTCAAGACAGCTGTTGGAGAAGGAGTTCAAGATATCAATTGAGGGGACAGACACTCGACCCCTAACTAAGATAAATACACAAATAAATCCCAATTATGAAGTATGGAAAAGATGAATGCTCTGGGCAGAGCTGAGGTCCTTGGAATTGTTCTTAAATATTCCATTAAAAATAAAAATCAAAAGACCCAAGAAAATTTGCGAATTACGTTGTGCTGTATAATTTTCGGGACCCTGTTTTGTTCCTACCTGTCCTCTACACCCAAACAGTAATCTCTGACTCTCTTGAAAAGGGTCTTATCATTTTCAGAACCTCAACTGGAGCTCTTCATTCTGGAGATACAGTCATTAGACACCTTTATACGTCAAGTACTGGACCTTCTAATATTTGGAAAAATCAGAGGAAGGGAAGAAATGGGTGTTCTGTATTTGGCAAGCATTCATTTCCCAGTTTCCTTTTCATTTTTTGCCATTTAAATGTTCCTATACAGAACTGAAATATTTTGTCATCGTGACTCTGATTTACACAAAAGAATGTACGAATGTGGATTGCTGTTTTTGTACTGCATGTCCTAAAGTAAATACAATATGATCCCAGTTTAAGACTCTGGCATAAAAAACATCAGTTTGGGAAATTTTAGAAGTTTGCAAACCAAGACAAGCATGAATGAATAAAGAGGCTTTTGATTGTAGGCCTGTTTATGGCATTGTTATTTGAAACGCTGAAAGGCATTATTAAAGTT
The DNA here is from genome assembly GCF_037038515.1 of Microtus pennsylvanicus. Taxonomy (NCBI): domain Eukaryota; kingdom Metazoa; phylum Chordata; class Mammalia; order Rodentia; family Cricetidae; genus Microtus; species Microtus pennsylvanicus. The sequence continues at coordinate 68,445,308 of NC_134579.1, forward strand.
CACTTATGAGCACATAGGTCAAACCTAATTCCCGCTGGGTCTATTGGGGAAGAGGGATGAATTTCTTGATGGATGGTATTTCTCCCTAAAGCACAAGTAAGTGTGCACCAACTTCAAGTACTAAGGGGTGAGGAAGGAACTGGGCAGGCCTCAGAGCACAGACGTAGGCTTTTCTCTTATTATTGAATCATTTATTACAGAAATTTACATTGATACTGATATTTTAAGAAGGACATAGAAAAACATCGGAGTTTTTCAAAATGGAGAAGAGCGTGGCAAGGTGATTAGAACAGTGTGAAGAAGGGTGCTTATGAGCCTAGTTCTCATAATTTCTGTCTGCAGTACTGGTAGACTGGGAATAATGGCCTAGTGCATGAGCATCTCTGGATATATGATTCCAGACAGGTGGATTCCATGTAGGTTTATAAAAGTTGGATTCAGAATGCTAGAAGTCACATTGTGAGAAAACTTAAAATCAGCACTCTCATGAGTGATTGGCTCTTTTGAGTAGATGCCAGACAAGATGGGATTATTCTCTTCAAGGTCCAGTCAAAGCTTGCTGGTGGAGGATAGGTATTTAGATAAGTGTGATTTCAGATCCAAGGAGATGGACTACAGTGAACACCATCCAGGTGAAAGTAGTAAGAGAACCTCCATTTCAAAGATTAGGCAAGACTGGATATTCCTCTGAGGTGGACTGTCAAGTCAGTCTGGCAGGAAAGATGGCTTCATCAGATCCCCCAGTGATGCAGCAGCCTATGTAGGACTTATTCAGGTACCTGTTCATAACTCTGACCATTATAACTATGTAAGCTAATTTCTTCTATTGCCTAACTTGCTTTATTAGGAATGAAGTAATTAAACTTTGGTGGTAGAGGTGTCAAGTTCTGATCAGGCAATACTTAGCCTTTCCACTCATCAGTAGCTATGGAGTGCTTTTACAGTACCACAGCTGTGGATATGAGGATAGCATCCACGTACAGCTCATAAATATCAATTGATTTTCAGTTATTGTAATGAGGAATGATTGTTTGAGCAAATGATCACGAGAACATTGGGTAGACAAATGCAAAGGAAAGCAATGAAATTACATCACATGACATAAAAACTCAAACATGTTTAGACTTTTGTATAAGAACTAAAATTAGAGATCTGTTCTAAGAAAATGGGATGATCTAAACACCTTGTTCGTTTTTTAAAATAGGTCATGAAATGTCAGCAAATTGCTGCCCATTAAAAATTAAAGATGGTTGCTCTTCAAAAGATGTATATTAACTGAACAGGTAGTCACAGACTGGAAGAACATACTTGGGAAACATAAGCTTGCACAAGGACATGCATCCAGAAAACATAAGGAACTCTTACAGTCCAGTAGCAATAAGAACACACAGATGAAAACGCTTGAATGGATATCTTAGCAAAGATGATGCTCAGTTGGCAAATAAGTCGGGGAGAAAAGATTCAGTGTCACTACATACATGAGAATTCCTATGATTTAGCTGCCTTGTTGGAATGGTTTAAACCCTAAACCATTTATGAATATGCATATATCACTGCTAGACAATGGAGTTTTACTAGCGGTAAAAATGAAGAAACTATAGCTATGTAATCATGTAACATGACTGAATCTCAAATACAATCCCATTTTGGTGAATGAAAGAAGTTAGATAAAAAGAACATGTCATGTGATTCCTTCTATGTGAATATCTAAGACATTTGCAATGGAAGCAGACCGATGGTTGCCTCAGGATGAACCCAATGGAAGAGAGAGACAAGAAACGACTGAATGGACTTTGTAGCAACAATGAATACTCTCATCATCTTAATTGTGGCTTGCATTCGTACTGTGACCACATCCATCAGCACTCTTCAGGTTCTGTTTTTAACATGCACACTTCATCAGCAAGCAATAAAGATACTTGAATATGTGTATTAGCACCTGTGTGCCTTCATACAGGCATGTTCACATCTACAGGTATGTTCACATCTACAGGGACATATGTTCTTTGATAACTTAGTGAGTTTTCTCTCCTCACTTTGCATTTACACGGGCTAGAAACACAGCCTCACCACTTCACGGAGAACAGGATTCTGAGCAGAGGAGGGGCCTCAACCCCCAGGAACACGCTTGTATTGTTGCAGCGATTCACTTCCCCTAGGCTTGATTTATCTCTCTTGTTTCCCTTCTGCTTT